>NW_020524667.1:0-180000 GCF_003368295.1 Carassius auratus
CACATCAGCTTCTGAGATGAAGGATACGCAGGTACAATCAGTTGCATGTTTACCTGGAATGTAACCTAAATGGACTATTTAAAAGAGCTGTTATTAATGATTTATGCTTATGCAATGATTTTCATATGTTTTTGAATACAACCAATGAATGATGTAAGTTGTATTAACATGCAATTTTGCTATGGACCATATATGATGACACATTTTCGTGCTTGTTCTCAGAAGACAGGTATTGCTGAAGGATGCCTGATGCTGTCCTTTGTTCCAACGGTCACTGCTGTAGCTTCAGCTCCAGATCTCAAGTGGGATGGTCCTGTCGACTGACATCTCCCTCAGTGTCGCCCTGCAGGCGTGAGAAACCACAGAGCTCCGTCTCACTCCACAGATGCCCAAACCAGCTCAAAAGACCTTCACCGGCCGCGGAAGGGGATGAAAGATCAGGTAAATACCTATTTCATATAAATGCTCAGTATATAAATTCAATGTTTGTTTAAAATGCAGCTTGGTTTTCTGAAGAAATACACATTACTTTGACTGTAGAAAACATATATTTGCATCCATGGTATACTAGTATGTTACATTAATTTAAGTAAAAATGTGCATGCATTTATTATTTTACAATATTATTTTTTTTTTTACAAATTAATGGTGTCTTGGTGAGCATAAGAAGCCTATGTTAAAAAAAAACATAACATAAAAAACGCTATTATTTCAATATATATATAAATGTGCATGTGATTATTTCAGCTTTCTCCAGAGGAAGAGGAGAGAAAGAGGATCAGAAGAGAAAGGAATAAACTCGCAGCTGCCAAGTGTCGAAATCGCAGACGAGAACTCACCAACAGCCTCCAAGCTGTAAGTTTAGCGAACCACCTTAATATGCAGTCGTCTTCATCAAAAAAGGATAACTTTGTGCGTGGTATGATTATGATCTGCCTATGTCTAGGAAACTGATAGTCTTGAGGAGGACAAAGCAGCTCTGCAGTCTGAGATTGCCAGTCTGTTAAAAGAGAAAGAACGACTTGAACTCATCCTCTCTGCTCACAAGCCCACTTGTAAACTCATGGAGGAAACAACGGCAGAGAGTGAGGAACAAACCCGAAGCTCAGGAGGAGGAGATTCAAGCTCCTAATGTCTGCCCGGAACAGGCACCCACCTCCCCTCAACAGGTCGATCCCACCAGCACTGCGATCTTTGGCGACTCCGACGTCCTTCTGTGTTCCAGTGCCGAACTGGGCACTGCTGAGGTGGAACCATACATCGATATGCAAGATATGTCCATGGAAGACATTAGCGACGTGATTGACAGCAGCGATGACATGGATCTGTTAGTGCCAGATATAGACCTTACTAGCTCTCTTGGTCTAAGCGAATGGGAAACTCTTTACATGTCAATGGGTGGCGGGTTGGAACCTCTCAGCTCGCCTGCATGCAAGCCCCACCTGTAGCAACACCAACACCGTGCCCGTCTTCAGCTTCAATAGTGAAGATGTGGAAAAGCATGACGGTGGAAAAGAGGGCAAACCTAATGGAGCCAAAGAACTCTTGACAACTTTATGAAGCTTCTGGCACATTGTTCTTATAAAGGTTCAAAAATGGGGTTTTCAACAGTGATGTCTAGGTACTTTATTGGCATTTATGGTTCAATGAAGAATTGTACAAACAGTCTTCATAGTGGAAAATTGTTCTTCACATCAAGATCTTTTAAAAACTGTTTAATAAAAAATAATTATTCTCTGGCATTGCTGTGGAACCCCACTTTGGGATCCTCTAAAAAGTGCTGAATAACCTTTCAGTGAACAGTTCTTTAAAAAGGATGTTCTTTGTTGGCATCTAAGGTTCCATGAAGAACCTTTAAAATCCATGGAACATTTCCATTGCACAAAAGGTTCTTTATAGAGGAAAAGGGTTCTTTAGAGTAATAAAACATTCTTCACACTAAAAAACAATGGTTCTTTTAACAGCTGTTTGTTGAAAAGTTCAACATGCTTCTATGGCATCTCTTTGAAAAAAACCTTTTGGAACGTTTATATTTTGGGTTCCCCAAAGAAACTTTCAATGAACGGTTCTTAAAAACACTTTTTTTTTCTTAGTGTGAAAAGAATTATAATATTTACGGCAATAAAGAACTTTTTGTGGAATTTTGTGGAAAGGATGGATGTTAAACATTCTTTATGGAACTATCTAGAATGAAATAATCTGAGAAAGAAGGGTGTATTGTAAAATGAAAAGCCCTCATAATAATGCTTTCATAAATGAGTCTGACATGTTCAAAATCTACAAAAAATTAGTGAATGCTGTGCAGTAGATGTAATGTGACCTTTACATCCAGTGAAGTCACTATAGTCACTATTTGTTTCTTCCAGATGTTGACATTGTTGAATATGTTGTTCATCCTGTGAAAGACATGCTTTCATGCACTTTTGTACCAGTATAGGTACACGTAACTGTATCAGTTGGTGTGGTAATGTATAAGTGCAGTCTGTTACACAGTGTCTTTAGTGTGTGACTAAACTGTTTTTTTTTTTTTTTGGTATTGTCAAAAAAAAGAAAGGGATTCTGACATTGGTGGCAAAAAACTAAAACAAAATCTTTATGCATTTTTTGTTCTTCCTGCTTCCTTTTCAATGGTCTGGCATGTTTATAACAAACAAAGAATACATATTCAAATTAAGAAATGTGTGAATTTATTCATTTAATCAGAGTGGGGCAGAAATTTAAAGCCTCTCTTTCAAGCAAGTTTCTTTCATATGCATGCACGGAAATGAATGCATCGTTTCAAATAAAAATAAACAGTCGCCCACGTCTACTATAATTTCGTTGAGTTTCGCCATTCATTTATTTCTAAGGTATCCTATGTGTTTAATAACATTCCCCAACAACGATTTCTCAATAACGAGGCTGCAACGTAAAGCGTCTGACGTCATTGCGTATTTGCACGCATGCACGCTCACATTTTTTTTCCTCTCTCGGTTCTACTTCCGTGCCCATATATGGTAATGAAATCGAGCTGTTGTTCAGCCTCTATGGAAACAGCAGAGTAGTGTTTCACCAATGAAAGTTTTCCCGGAAGATCTGGCAGAGGGAGAAAATGAGCGGAGCGGAGCGAAGCTGTCGGTATGTTACGGGAACTGCTTTGTGTTTTTCAGGACTTCATTTGGGTATCCAGCGTAAAGCATTTAAGCATTTTACGTACGTTCACATTCTTATAAAATGGCCACTGCTCTGTTGCAAAGTTTTAATAATATCGATGAAAACATTGTATGGCTTAAACCCTCTTGCACTCTTCATTTTAGCTTCTAAACTCATGTTTTTTTATTATTATTAAACTACTACTATCTTTATTTAATTTGTTTAAGTATGCTGTGAGTCCAAAAGTCGAAGGCCACATGAGAAAACCTTTCTATTTTTCAGTTTAATATAATTTACTGTATAAATTGAATTATCATAACAACAATTTTAGTGAGAAGTTGAAATGAAAAAATCAGTATGTAACAAATGTGTTGAATATGTCAGCTTGATTTTATATAATTAAAAAAGGTTAATCACTTTAACCTTTTGCTCTCCCTCTCTATCTCTATACATACACCTGTGTGTGTGCATTAAAAATAATTCCATTAATAACAATTTACTGTATTAATACAGTTTTCATTGTCCTAAAACTGTGTGTTATTTCTTATTTCTAGGTTTAAATAAAAATAATTATTTATTTATGTATGATCTCAGAATTTTAAACCTTACTGTGTCACCAAATTTCTTTATTATTTTCAAATGATCATTAAATAAATTATTATTTTGAGTATTCCACAAATGCTTATTTTATAACATGGCTCAGTTTTCACCCGTATCATTGCTCAGACTATAATAATTCAACACTCAGACTGTAATATGAGTCTTCTGCTGCAGGTGAAACTCTCTTTCCCCACACAAGCACCTCAATATTGAGACACACTGCTCATATCAACCGCTGCTGCTGCTAGAAGTGTAGATTTACTGAATGTTCTTGGCACAAACAAAATATAAACATCTCATGTTGGCAACTTTGTTAAAGTGTGAAAGGATACAAAAGGGAACCTGATGGACTGACGGACAGATCATGGTCAGTCTATTCACGTTCAGCTTTTGATTAGTCAACATGTTCCCTGCTAGTGATTCAAATTGCCAAAATAAAATTATGTCTGGCAGGAGTTCCTATTTTTTGGCATGATTCAGGTTGCACATTTTTTTTTGGATATAGTGAAGTTTATAGTCAGCCGGATGTCTGGTGTGCATCGGATGTCCACAATTTTAGGTTTCTTCTCATATGACTTAATATTTTTCAGGTGTTAGCAGAGATTGTATTTAAATCCACAGGCTATGTTATATTAATACAATGATTAAATGAAATGTAGATTTTTTATAATATACAGAATCACAAGGCAACTATCATGCACAAAGCAACTTTTTTTGCAGAGACATTATAAAATCCAAAATATTGTGCTCTAGGAAATCTTTTGCAAATGAAATTGACAGTCGACTTTATGAATATAAATGTGGCAGGTCGAAAGCACATAATATTATTGATACTGCAGCATTATCTCATATTTATGCCTGTGAATAATCTGCCATGTCTGATTTGTGTTTGTGCATTTCCATATTACTGTATTTTCGATTATACTATATTTTTAGGTTCAAAATGGGCTTGTGTTTGGAACAATGTCCGGTTGATGAGTTTATCATTGTCTTTAGTTTATTAATATGGTTGTTAAATGCAGAAATGTTGTACTCAGCATTGCTCATCAGGATCTGAATGTGAGTTTATACAGCTTTGAAGAAGGAATTAAGCTCAAATACAATGAGCCACATATTGTGCATTAAGTGTAACTTAAGACTGAAAATTCAAGGCCTTATGGATCCTGATGACTCCTCTAATGATGCAATAATGCTGTTGTGCAATAAATGTGATAGAGGAAGTTTGTCTGTGTGTCAGAGGTGAGGCACAGAGGTGACCGTGTCTGCGGTTGGCCTGTCTGTATGTTTCAGTGCATGCCAATATATCCAGGTTGGATTGTTTAATCATATGTATGTATAAGCCTTAATCACAGATTCAAAAGAGATATGCTCATTAAAACCCCATTAGATGGATTTCTCCTCCGATTATGATCAAGAATGCATTATATAGTTAGTCTCTCATGCAAAATCCTGAGTGTTAAAAAACAGGATGAGTGCCTTTAAAGCAATTTATAGTTATATTGTCTCTTGTGGATATGAAAAAGCTTTTGAGCAGCTTTATCACAAAATATTTAGACATTTTACAGAAGTAGAACTGAGAGAGAAAGTCCTTATGATACAAACTTCACTTTGCAGAGACATTTAGCCTTTTCTCACCTTTTTCAGTTTATTTGTTTTACTTTTAATCATCTTCACATCAAAGACAGAGCTGAGTTTGCCTCCAGATCAAACAGGTGTTTTAGGAGAAAACCACAGGTGCAGTTCACGCCGGTGTTTCACAACTCTCACAACACTTAATTTCATTTCATATTCAACACTTTAGTTGTATTATCACTTTTGAGAAGTTTTGCTTGAAACATGCACTTGTGCTTTGTTTCTGTAAAATAAATTAATATTCTGTTATACAAAGACATCTGTTTTTACTCAGTAATTTTAACCTCCTCACTAAATATTTGTAAAATTGTTATTTTATTTAGTCACAGCATAGGCCTGTGAAAAAGTGAAGAAGAAAAAATCTGTGTAAAATAACCTAAACAAACTAATGCATTTAATTTAAAATCATTAAAAAGACAAATAAATGAATAATTAGTAAATAAATAGCCATTTAAAAAGTAAATAATACAGTAACTAACCAAAACAACAACAGCAAAAAAAAATTATGATTTACTTTTATTAAAACAATTTTCACTGAAATGTGTAAAATGTAGCCGTTTTCACAGAAATTTATTTCACAAATGATTACAAAGAAAATGGCAAATATCTCATTGAATTAAACATGAATTTTTGAAGAAGAAAGATTAGATATTGAAACAACTGAAACCAGCCTTAGCTTAGATCATAACTAGTTTGCAGTCTAGTTTTAAAGGGGTTTTGTTTACATTTTAGCTGTTCAACCAGTTAAATCCGGGAGACCACCTTGACCAGCTTAAACCAGCTAAACCTAGTCAACCAACATAGGCTGGTCTTATTTTTTTTCCTTTGTTTGTTTTTTTTTGTTTTTTGTTTTTTTTTCAGCAGGGATATAGTCTTTGTTTATTTACAAGTTTGTTTTTAAAATAATTTTGTCGGTGTATAAACACATTTAATAATGTAAACATTTTACAGCGCAAATCATATTTTTAGAAAAATAAATTCCCCCGTGGGTCGAGTACTGAAAGATTTCCTGAAGCTTAATTATAAAAAGATAAACATATGAGCTCATCATTGAGTTGTTGATGTTTTGATGGGATATCCCGCGTCTGTGGCTTCTCGCAGGGAGTCCCGCGCCACTGTGTTTATGTTGTTTGGTTGCTAGGGGGCGGAGCCTAGCGCTCATTCGCTGCTGGCGTCACGCCGCGGAGAGTTCCGCATTCCACCAAGCTCAGCGATATATAAACTCGCTGATGTAACGCTAGCAGACACACAAACGAGCTGAACGGACGAACAACCGCACCTAACGAGTAAGTGCTTTATTTTGATTGTATCACAGTGCATTTATTCTTTAATCACAGAAGAAAAAGAGTTGATTTAGACATCAGGCGTGTTTTATAAATCGAGCATACGGATTCAGTAACTGCAGCACTTCAGATGAATTCATATTTGTATAGAGAGAGAATGGCATTGACATTGAGATCAAAATAAACCTAGATATTCATTTAATTATATTAATGCATCACTTCCTGGTTATTAACTGCACACTAAAGTACATTGTGTACTGTATTTTAACTGTATTGTTGTGCCCAGGGTTTTCAACCAAAGATTTTTACATTTGATACATTAATATCTATTTTTATTTTTTAAATCTAGCTTTTTATATATACATATATATCAGCAGTTCCAGGATTTGGTACCTTGAGCCTTAAAGTTTGAGACCCCTGATTTAATTGGCTAGATAGTGTCAGTCCTGCAGTTATACAACAACTTTTTCATATGCATACCTGTTTATAAATGCATTTTCTAAATTATTATTTTAACATGTTACACTATAGGATGATTGAATTCAACTGCACAACACCTAAAACTTTTTTACAGCACCTGAAATATAATTTTATACATTAATGTAAATTTAAATTGTTTGTATTTTGAAAAGTATTTTTATTTTATTTTTTTGACTCTTGAACGTCTGTAGTGAAATACAGATGCAAATATAAATGCTAAATTGTCACCATGCAGATGTGTTGAAAAAAACGTTTAGTTTTCGATGTTATCTCCACATCAGTAAAATAGAAGTTTTTCTGAAGAAACGTGAAGAATGTAGCCAGAAGCTGCTGCAAACGGCTTCAAGGGTTTTTTGTGGACAGAAACATGTTTGACTGTTACATAATCTTGTAATGGCCTTTGCAGACAATTCACTAGCTGTTTTAAGCCTCAGTTTTAACATGCGTAGGTGTTGTTTGTGCTCTTGGGAATCTTGAAGTTCCCCTATAACTCTGTGAAAAGCAGATTTACATGCACATTTACAGAGTTTGTGTTCCTCTCATGGAAACTTCATTATTCTCTGTGGCTTTCACTGGAGACAATACGCATGTTGACCTATCAGTCCTCATTAAACTTATTCCAAAGCAAAAACTCTTCTTAAACTTCTCAAAAGCTCAATAACAAGAGTTTTCTTTAACTCTCACACTGTTTCCCTGTAATTTTGACCATGAGAGGAGTTTCTTTTTAGTGAAAATGCTAGTCATTGTTATTGCATTGGACTAAAACCTACTAGCTTTATAACAACTTCCTAAAAAGAAATAAAAATGTGATAATTTTTGTAGTTTTTCCTCCCATCTTGTTGCCAGAAATGACTGACTTATAAAAAATTGCTTATGAATGCATACATTCACTATATAAATATTGCATTCAGTTTTTTTTCTTTCAGTAAGCAGAGGTTTGCACTCGAAAACTGAGGTGCATGAGCTCAGATCAGTTACGCCTACGATCAATCAGTTCCAAAAAGAAACACAAAACCTGTGATAATTGAAAGAAAACAAGTTTAATGAACTATTTACAAGCAGTATTTGAAAGGCTGGTAATTTTTGACCTGCAACACCACATTAGATAAAGGGTTGCACGTCTGTATTTAGATGCATGATCAACAGACACGCTGACATCTCTTTCTTTCTTTCTGAAGCAGCAATGATGCCTGGTCAAATCCCTGACCCGATGATGACGGCCGGTTCTCTGCCCAGCGTCGGTCCGCTGGCTGGTATTCCCTCCACCACACTCACAGACCAGCTCAAACTTGCAGAGCTCTACAGCCTCGGTACGGTTCTGTCTCCTCTCATCCTGAACAGACATGCCAAGAGACCGTTCGACGTCATCAAGGGTGAGGTGAGAACAAAACATGACATTTAACATCTACAGACTTTAAAGGTCAGCTTCTGATTGCATCAGGTAATTCGAAACGCAGATCGCATGTAAACAACATTTGTGCAACAGTTTGAGAAAGTGAAAGCAAAGTTCTTTTGTGTGTGAAGCTCCTTTGAATGCACTTCACTGCCTGGTCAAGACTGACACCTGGTGGACACAATAGTTTTTGTGCATCTGCCTTTTTGACACTTATTTGTCAGACTGCTTAGGGTGATTAAAACTGATTATAATGCTTCCATATCACTATACAAATATTTAGCATTATAATTAGTATACAGTTATTAGAAATTACACTTTCAATTGCATTTTTAGAACCATGTAAACACTCAATATGTATAAATATATATTTAAACCGAACACATTTTAATTTTCTGTCCACAGTCAGATGACGATGAAGAACGCAAGAAAAGAAGGCGCGAGAAAAATAAAGTTGCAGCTGCTCGCTGTCGAAACAGAAAGAAGGAAAGAACCGACCTGCTCCAGCAGGTGAGTTAGAAAAAGCCCTTTTAAGCCCTTTACAGTGTTCTTGTTTGGAATATTACTAGTTACTGTTATTGTGGTTTTATATGGTGTTATTCATTTAAAAGTTTAATCTTTTATTTAAATATTTATTTATTTTATTAAAAAATTCTGATGCGCATGTCATGCTACTTTTTTTCATTGTTTATTAGGCTATATTAATTTAGCTTTACATGGAATATTTGCGCTCTTAATTTTTAATTGGTCACATTGCTGAACTATTTAAAATTAACCTTATATAAAAATAAAATTTTATTAAAATCTGATACTTGTTTAATTATTTATGACATTTTAATGATTTTTTCAATATTGTTCATATTAATTGAGAGTTAACATGGGTTATTTAAATATTATTTTTAAAATTTATTTTTCACATTGCAAAACTATTAAACAAAATAGTAAGAGTTAAAACATGTAATTTCATTTAAAAAATATATTGTGCATGCCATTTTTAATTAAATTATATTTTCTTTTTTTATAATATTAACTGAGATTGCACAGGATTTTAGTGCTTTTATATCACATTACAGAACTTTTAAAATAAACGAATGAAGTAAAGGCTTAATTAAAATGTAATTTTATATATATAAAAAATTATAATTGTAAGTTTATGTAAAAAAAAAAAAAAGAATTATGCATGGAATTTTTATATTATAATTTCTATAATATTACATGAAATGTATATAACAACTACCTAGTAATATTAAAACATAAGTACAGGCAGCTCAAAAAATGCACATCAAGCTCAGATTGTTTATTAGTATTACTCTATAGTTAGTTGTATCACGTAAATTCATACATCTTTTCTAAATAACCAGTAATATAAAAAGTGAAAAGTGTATTTTTGTTTGTTAGTTTTTTGACTCGACAACTTAATAAATGTGTCTGTTGAGGCATTATGATTAACCAGAAGATGTCTGGTTGCTCCTCTAGGAGTCCGAACGGTTGGAGACGCTGAACTCGGTGCTGAAGTCTCAGATCGAGGATCTGAAATCTGAGAGACAGCAGCTGATCGTGATGCTCAACCTCCACCGGCCCACCTGCATCGTCCGCACAGACAGCATGAAAAGCCCCGAGAGCGAGCAGCGATCCGAGCAGTCCGACTGAACACCACACCACAATCACAGGGGGAGAACAGACACTGTCGGGACACTTATTGTCAGTGTCTAATTCAGCATGAAGAAAATGGGAGGAGGTTTGTGTGGACAAGAAACAAACAAACATCCCTGAGATCATGCACAAAGCTCAAAGACGTTTGACACTCGGTCATAAAGCTGCAGGTCTCTCAGTTGATCTGAATGAAGCGCCTGCAGGTGGCGCTGTCTGATAAACTGCTCACTAACGGTGAAGTCTCCATGGACTTATTATTGTTTACAGTTGCATTGACATAGTTTGTTGCATGTGATGTTTATTGTATTTACATTTTTATTGTGCCATCACATGATATGGTGACTTGTATGTGTTTTTATCTTCAGGGTGTCTGTTGAACGGCCACTTTTGTTACCAAATAATGTTTCTTTTGTTATGTAAAGCCACGTTGAAATAAAGCCTATTTTTCAAATACAACATGACTCATGCATTCATTCCTTGTTATTGTATTCATTCATGCTTTCTTTTTCTTTCTTTCTTTTCTTTCTTTCTTTTTATTACTGGAATTCTTATAATTTTTATATTTTAAAATATTTATTTTAATTAATAAAACATGTTGTAAATATTATTTTAAAGTATTGTTTATTTTCCCTTATGATTTAAAAATATTTTATTGTATTCTTTATATTTATAAATATTATTTATTTTCAATATTCTTTGTTAACAATTATTTTTTTTATATTATTGGTATTGTTATTTTTCAATATTAATATTTTATATTATTTCAAAGTATCATTTTTAATATTCCTTTAAAAGTTTATTATTTTGTATGGTTTAATTATTATATAACATTATTAATTAATTTATATTATTTTAATATTATTATTTATATTATTCATATATTGTTATTATTATAATTGTTTTTATATTATTTAATTATTTTAAAATAAAATATTTTAGTCTATATGTTTTTTATGTTATATAATTTATTTACCTTTTTTTCAAGTATCATTCATTATTTATTAGGGTCAAGCATCCACACGACCCTAGACAATATGAGGTTTTGGGAATGGGTTGATGCATGGTTGATTTTACATTACAAATGTAATGCTTGCATCACTCTTACATGACTTTATTTCTTTTTTTTCCCTTTGAGTTTTTTTCCCCTTTTTTTCTTTTCTTTTCTTTTTTTTCAGTAAACTCTGTTTGTGGAAATTAAATGTTGTCACATAGAAATTAACTTGACAAAACCAGGTTATTTCCCCTGAGGTTTCCATTGACTTACAGCGATGGTTTCCATTGATCCTGTTGTTTTCTCCTTTCAGAATTTTGTCAATTTGATCAGTTTTCCACTATCAGACATAGTACAATGACCTCAAATGTATGTTTATAGAATATTTAGATTAGAACATTTATTGGTCTGGATTCATGTGTTTGTACATGTCGATTCACTTGTGTTTTGATTCCTAATGAAAACAGCTGAAAGCCGGCTTGAGTGGGTTGCTTGTTGTTTGTTCATTTTCTGTCTTTAGTACTTTTTGTCACATCAGAATTGGGCTGATCATCTTTCTTGAGGTCTGGCTTCAGACTTTCTCACTCTGAAAGCTGCTTTGATCAAATGTCTGACCTTCTGCTCAGCAGTTCCAGCCTTTTAAAAATGTGTCTTTTTGGCAGAACATGTTTTTCACGTGGGTGGTTGTCAGAATCTGCTCTTCACTCTGTTTCTCCAAGCGCTTGTTGGTATGGTTGCCATTGAGTCCTACCTCAAGAACTGTGAGATTTCAACAGGCAGATCTGAACACAAACAGCTCCAAATCACTCATGAGAGCGACCGCAGTGACCTAAAAACAGCACTTCCTAGCTGAGATCACAGATCCATCTCATATTGTTTTAAACCTCCAGAGTGTTTCAGTATTTGCATATTTATTTATGACCATATTTCAGCATGTTTCAATATTTAGTTTGTTGGCATTTTTTTCAGTATTTCAGTAGTTTAATCAGTTATTCAATAATTTATTCTGAATGATTCTGTATTATTATTATAATCTTTTTCATATTTCAGTTTTTTGTATTTATTTATGCAGGTCAGATTTTCAGTATTCCATATATATATTTCATTACATCATCTGGTTATTCAGTTTTTTATTAATTATTTAAATCAGTGTAAATACTTGAATATTTCATTTTTTATTTCCATTTTATTAGGGCCCGAGCACCGAGGTGCGAGGACCCTCTTGTATCTGCTTTGTTTTTTATTATTAGGGCTCAAGCCTGGAGGGCGAGAGCCCTATTGTTTTCCTTAGGATTATTTGTTATTAGGGCCCGAGCCAATGGGCGCAGGGCCCTATTGTTCCCCTAAGGATTATTAGGGCCCGAGCCAATGGGCGCAGGGCCCTATTGTTCCCCTAAGGATTATTCTTATTATTTTTATTTTTTTTTAACCTTCCGGGGGTTTTTGGGGGCCTTAACATACTCAAAAACTCTTGAAAATTGGCATACACATTGGAACCTGCGGCCATCAGGACGCTGCAGAGGCTGGGACCCGGGCGTGGCACAAGGGCTCTACAGCGCCCCCTGGAACACCGTCAGAAAATCCTGAACCATAGCTCACACATACTTGCATGTATTTATATGAAACTCAGTACACTTATAGATCTCATTGAGCCGAACAACTTTCACACTCTATGTCATAGGCTCCGCCCAACAGGAAGTCAGCTATTCAGGGCTGTTTAAAAAAAGCATGCTCTGGAATTTGAAATACTCCTCTGAGGTTTTCCACCCGTTTGCCACAAAACTTGGTGAACATGATCTCAAGACATTGAGGATGAAAAATTGCGAGGGGATTTTTGATATCTCGAACGGTTCGCCCGTGGTGAGGCGTTGAAATTAGGGCACAAAATTTGAAACAGGAAGTGCCTAATAACATCCACATACATTTCCTGAGTTTCATCAAACTTCATCGGTTTGTTCATTGTAATATGTTGCTCGCATATATGTAACTATAAGGTGTCAAAGTTACAGCGCCACCAACTGGCAGCAGGAAGTGTGTCATTTTTTCAAATGCTTTGAATTCAGCATCTTATTTTTACTCTATTTGCTTCAAACTTCATCAGAATAATGACAAAACACGGCAGATGAAAATCTGTTGTGGGTATACTGATATCTAATATAGTGTTGCCATGGCAACGTGTCAAACTTGAATATTCTGTTATGGTGATTTTGAGGCAGACAACAAGCTCAGATTTACATGAAACTCAGAACACATATCAGTATTAATGATATCTAGACAATGGCAAAAGCTTTTAAAAGGGCGTGAAGGAGGCACTCTATAGCGCCACCTTTTGTCAAAAATGGGGGGGTTAGTTTTAGCTACAGACACCAAACTTGGTACATAAATTGTTCTTATTAAGACGGACAATTTTCTAATTCACAGTCATAAGCTATGACAAACAGGAAGTCAGCTATTTTGATTTGTATTTTTATTTTTGGGCAAATTCGGGTGTGAATTAATGCATACTCCTCACAGGGGACGTGCACTATACACACCAAACTTTGTCTACATTTTGAAAAAACATTGAGGAACTTAAATTGCGAATGGATTTTGGATAGCTTGAATGGTTTTGCCGTGGGGATTTTTTGAAATAATATTAAAAAGGGAAACATTATTTGTCTTGTATTTTTAAATTGCAGCTTCCAAACATTTCAAAACCATTTTTTATTTAGAGAACATGCGATTCTGAAGAAATATGCATAGTTGCATGACTTTACAACCCTGTATGATTAAAAGAAAATTATAAAACTGCCAGACATCTGATCTCACTCTGAGGCATTCTCTCTGTGTGAGGGAAGGGAGGGGGAGGGGGTGGGGTGCTTGAGGGCCTGCCTGACAGAGAGCGAGAGAGAGAGAGAGAGAGAGAGAGAGAGAGAGAGAGTTAACAACTCTTTAATCAACAGAAAAAAATCTGTAATTGTGTGTTGATTCTTTTCATCATTAAAGCTTAAGAAATCTCTCTATCATTTTCTATCATTTTTAGGGACGAAAAAACCTAGTACAATTTGTAGGGCTCAGACAAAATGATTTTATATAATTAGGTTAAGAATTATGTTAATTGCAAAATAAAAAAAAGATTTTAAAAATACATACACGATGACTTGTATATATTTTTTTATTCTGATAATAATTTTAAACTTATTTGATACTGACCTATGACAGCCATTCTGTGACATGACATGACATGACCTGAATTTACACAATCTTGCTGATTTAACAGTAAAACAGTTCAGCTCACAGATAAAGACTAAGCTGTAATGCAGGCAAACATATTTTACAAATGCTTATAGATCAATAAAATTGTTAAAAATGCTTTTTCACAAAGTACATAATAATAAGGCACGTTGATATTCTGATGACATTTTTTTCCAAGTATATTTTACCAATTTCAAATCACATCAATCTTAATAAATACTATAGATCTGGTATTTCATGATTTATGAGTGATATATATAATTGTCCTCGATGGCTGGAAGTGAAATTCTCATATTCAGGAGTGCTGAATTTTTAGGCATGTCTTCTTGTCATGCATTGGTCATTGAGCTCATTGTAGCGATGCTTCAGGTGTTGAAATAGATTTGTTATAGATTATACAGGTTCACTGTTTGCAGAGTGTATACAGTATGTGTATGTGGTGCAGACGCAGTAGCGAGAGCATGTTATTGTTACGCAAAAACACATTAAAATAATGTGCGAGCATGAATCTCTCCGCTTGCATGCACATTTCCTTTACTTTGACAAAAAACGCGTCCTCTGATACATGCTGCTTTTGCTCGGAGAGCGTGCGCGCACTTAAAACTCGTTTCCTCTGCTCAAACTGTGTCCTGTGCACTCACAACTCTCTCTATGCTTATGCGCTAGATATTCATTCTTTTCACACCTTTCTACTTCTAACCTTTTCTGTTCACATCTTTTACCATGTGCAGTGTGAATGCTCTGATCCATTAACATGGGCTCTGAAAAAAATATGCATTACAGATAGAGCTTGTGAACCTGGCCTTGCATAGGCATATGCACAGTCTGTCCTGTTCTCCTGCTCCATTTAGGAACGCTTCATTCGGACTGGTTCAGATAGCAACACCAAACGTGCAGTGTGTAATACCTATCATGGCCACCACCAGATGGAGCTATAGGATTACTTTTAAATAATTGTTTTAGAAACGTGTATAAAGCATTTAAATCATTTATAAAAATCTTTCAAAGTAAAATAATATGTATTTTAAAAAGCTAATGAATTTTACTGGTAATATAGTTTTATATAATAATTTCAGAAATGTTTATAGATCAATAAAAGTATTTTTAAAAATGGTTATAGATCATGAAAAGTGCGAATAAGCTCTCTTTGGTTTACATTAGTTAATGCATTAACTAACATGAACTAACAATGAACAATCTATTTTTCAGATCATTTATTAATCTTTTTTATGTTAGTTATTCCTATCATTAAAAATATTATTATTTATGTTTTTTTCACAGTACATAAACTAATTTTAAAATAAAAATGTAATAATAAAAAAAAAATATTAATAATGTATTAAAATATTTTAACTAAGCTTTAATTAACGTTTATATAAACACTTATATTGAAAGAGACTGAAATTGAAGTAATTTTTTACTTTTAAAAACCACTTGTAAGACACAGTTAACAAATGCAGTGAGCAGATGAAAGGACAGAACAACAAAGATATATAGTGCCCCCTATTGGCAACAGGAAGTGTCATATTTTACACTGCGACAAACTACTCCTAGAAATTTTTTGACATTAATGTCTTTTTCGTGGTCAGTCTATCTTGAGTTTTTGTTAAAGGTCGTGTCCATGGCGCCATGACAAAATTGATGTCTCGCCATAGGAAGAGAAGTTGTTGTAACTCAGGCATAAAATATTCGATCTTCCCCAAACTTCAAATGTTTGATAAGAGTCTTGGCCTGAACACATCTGAAGGAAAATATTCCATTATAATGATAGCGCCACCTGCTGGCAAAAAGAAGATTGGCACATATAAATGACTGACATATTCCACTTATATTTACGACTTTAAATGCATATTTCTCGCCGTTCGCTTTTTTTTACTAAAGCCGCTTTCTGGCGGTGAGCCCGGGTGCGAGGGCCCGATCATCGCTGCTTGCAGCTTTAATTCTTATTATTTTTATTTTTTTTTTAACCTTCCGGGGGTTTTTGGGGGCCTTAACATACTCAAAAACTCTTGAAAATTGGCATACACATTGGAACCTGCGGCCATCAGGTTGCCGCAGAGACTGGAACCCGGGCGGGGCACAGAGGCTCTACAGCGCCCCCTGGAACACCGTCAGAAAATCCTGAACCATAGCTCACACATACTTGCATGTATTTATATGAAACCCAGTACACTTATAGATCTCATTGAGCTGAACAACTTTCACACTCTATGTCATAGGCTCCGCCCAACAGGAAGTCAGCTATTCAGGGCTGTTTAAAAAAAGTATGCTCTGGAATTTGAAATACTCCTCTGAGGTTTTCCACCCGTTCGCCACAAAACTTGGTGAACATGATCTCAAGACATTGAGGATGAAAAATTGCGAGCGGATTTTTGATATCTCGAACGGTTCGCCCGTGGTGAGGCGTTGAAATTAGGGCACAAAATTTGAAACAGGAAGTGCCTAATAACATCCACATACATTTCCTGAGTTTCATCAAACTTCATCGGTTTGTTCATTGTAATATGTTGCTCGCATATATGTAACTATAAGGTGTCAAAGTTACAGCGCCACCAACTGGCAGCAGGAAGTGTGTCATTTTCAAAATTCTTTTAATTCAGCGTATTATTTTTACTCGATTTGCTTCAAACTTCATCAGAATAATGACAAAACACAGCCGATGTAAATCTGTTGTGGGTATACTGATATCTAATATAGTGTTGCCATGGCAACGTGTCAAACTTGAATATTCTGTTATGGTAATTTTGAGGCAGACAACAAGCTCAGATTTACATTAAACTCAGAACACATATCAGTTTTACTGATATCTAGACAATGGCATAAGCTTTTAAAAGGACGTGAAGGAGGCACTCTATAGCGCCACCTTTTGTCAAAAGTGGGGGGGTTAGTTTTAGCTACAGACACCAAACTTGGTACGTAAATTGTTCTTATCAAGACGGACAATTTTCTAATTCACAGTCATAAGCTACGACCAACAGGAAGTCAGCTATTTTGATTTGAATATGTATTTTTGGGCAAATTCGTCTGTGAATTAATGCATACTCCTCACAGGGGAAGTGCACTATACACACCAAACTTTGTCTACATGTTGAAAAAACATTGAGGAACTTAAATTGCGAATGGATTTTGGATAGCTTGAACGGTTTTGCTGTGGTGATTTTTTGAAATAAAATTAAAAAGGGAAACATTAATTGTCTAGTATTTTTAAATTGCAGCTTCCAAACATTTCAAAACCATTTTTTCATTTAGAGAACATGTGATTCTGAGGAAATATGCATAGTTTCATGATTTTACAACACTGTATGATTAAAATAAAATTATAAAACTGTCAGACATCTGATCTCACTCTCTGGCATTCTCTCTGTGTGAGGGAAAGGAGGGGGAGGGGGAGGGGTGCTTGAGGGCCTGCCTGACAGAGAGAGAGGGTTAACATATCTTTAATCACCAGAAAAAAAATTGTAATTGTGTGTTGTTGATTTTTTTCATCATTACAGCTTAAGAAATCTCTCTATCATTTTCTATCATTTTTAGGGACGAAAAAAACCTAGTACAATTTGTAGAGCTCAGACAAAATGTTTTTATATAATTAGGTTAAGAATTATGTTAATTGCAAATAAAAAAAGATTTTAAAAATACATACACGATGACTTGTATATATTTTTTTATTCTGATAATAATTTTAAACTTATTTGATACTGACCTATGACAGACATTCTGTGACATGACATGACATGACCTGAATTTACACAATCTTGCTGATTTAACAGTAAAACAGTTCAGCACACAGATAAAGACTAAGCTGTAATGCAGGCAAACATATTTTACAAATGCTTATAGATCAAAAAAATTGTTAAAAATGCTTTTTCACAAAGTGCATAATAATAAGGCACGTTGATATTCTGATGACATTTTTTTCCAAGCACATTTTACCAATTTCAAATCACATCAATCTTAATAAATACTATAGATCTGGTATTTCATGATTTATGAGTGATATATATAATTGTCCTCGAAGGCTGGAAGTGAAAAGCTCATATTCAGGAGTGCTGAATTTTTAGGCATGTCTTCTTGTCATGCATTGGTCATAGAGCTCATTGTAGCGATGCTTCAGGTGTTGAAATAGATTTGTTATACATTATACAGGTTCACTGTTTGCAGAGTGTATACAGTATGTGTATGTGGTGCAGACGCAGTAGCGAGAGCATGTTATTGTAACGCAAAAACACATTTAAATAATGGGCGAGCATGAATCTCTCCGCTTGCATGCACATTTCCTTTACTTTGTCAAAAAACGCGTCCTCTGATACATGCTGCTTTTGCTCGGAGAGCGTTTGCGCACTTAAAACCTGTTTCCTCTGCTCAAACTGTGTCCTGTGCACTCACAACTCTCTCTATGCACATGCTCTAGATATTCATTCTTTTCACACCTTTCTACTTCTAACCTTTTCTGTTCACATCTTTTACCATGTGCAATGTGAATGCTCTGATCCATTAACATGGGCTCTGAAAAAAATATGCATTACAGATAGAGCTTGTGAACCTGGCCTTGCATAGGCATATGCACAGTCTGTCCTGTTCTCGTGCTCCATTTAAGAACGTTTCATTCGGACTGGTTCAGATAGCAACACCAAACGTGCAGTGTATAATACCTGTCATGGCTACCACCAGATGGAGCTATAGGATTACTTTTAAATAATTGTTTTAGAAACATGTATAAAGCATTTAAATCATTTATAAAAATCTTTCAAAGTAAAATAATATGTATTTTAAAAAGCTAATGAATTTTACTGGTAATATAGTTTTATATAATAATTTCAGAAATGTTTATAGATCAATAAAAGTATTTTTAAAAATAGTTATAGATCATGACAAAAGTGCGAATAAGCTCTTTTTGGTTTACATTAGTTAATGCATTAACTAACATGAACTAACAATGAACAATCTATTTTTCAGATCATTTATTAATCTTTTTTTATGTTACTTATTCCTATCATTAAAAATATTATTATTTATGTTATTTCACAGTACATAAACTAATCTTAAAATAAAAATGTAATTAAAAAAAATATTATTAATAATGTATTAAAATATTTTAACTAAGCTTTAATTAACATTTATATAAACACTTATATTGAAAGAGACTGAAATTGAAGTAATTTTTACTTTTAAAAACCAATTGTAAGACACAGTTAACAAATGCAGTGAGCAGATGAAAGGACAGAACAACAAAGATATATAGTGCCCCCTATTGGCAACAGGAAGTGTCATATTTTACACTGCGACAAACTACTCCTAGAAATTTTTTGACATTAATGTCTTTTTTGTGGTCAGTCTATCTTGAGTTTTTGTTAAAGGTCGTGTCCATGGCGCCATGACAAAATTGATGTCTCGCCATAGGAAGAGAAGTTGTTGTAACTCAGGCTTCAAATATTCGATCTTCCCCAAACTTCAAATGTTCGATAAGAGTCTTGGCCTGAACACATCTGAAGGAAAATATTCCATTATAATGATAGTGCCACCTGCTGGCAAAAAGAAGATTGGCACATATAAATGACTTTGACATATTCCACGTATATTTACGACTTTAAATGCATATTTCTCGCCGTTCGCCTTTTTTACTAAAGCCGCTTGCTGGCGGTGAGCCCGGGTGCGAGGGCCCGATCATCGCTGCTTGCAGCTTTAATTAGGGCTCAAGCCTGGAGGGCGAGAGCCCTATTGTTTTCCTTAGGATTATTTTTTTTTTTTTTTTTTTTTTCTTTATTCTTCTAATTTTTTTCCAAGGTTTCGGGGGCTTTTGGGGTCCTTAACATACTCAAAAACTCTTGAAAATTGGCACACACCTTGGAACCTGCGGCCATTAGGGCCGGGCAGAGTCTGATACATGGGCGTGGCACAGGGGCTCTACAGCGCCCCCTGTAGTACTGAGGGCCATATATCATGCATACTTGCACGTATACATATGAAACTTGGTACATATATATAACTCATCAAACCAAACAACTTTCACACTGCATGTCATAAGCTCCGCCCAACAGGAAGTTGGCTATTTAGGGTTTTATGAAAAACACATGCTCTGGAATTTGATATACTCCTCTGAGGAACTCCACCCGTTCACCACAAAACTCGGTGAACACGATCTCAAGACATTGGGGATGCTAAATTGCGAAGAGATTTTTGATATCTCGAACGGTTTGCCCGTGGCGAGGCGTTGAAATTATGGCGAGAAATGAGAAACAGGAAATGTCTAATAACATCCACATACATTTCCTGAATTTGATCAAACTTAATTTGTTTGTTCGTTGTATGATACCGATCGTATATATGTGACTATTAGGAGTCAAAGTTATAGCGCCACCAACTGGCAGCAGGAAGTGAATCATTTTCAAAACGCTTTGAATTCAGCATCTTATTTTTACTTGATTTGCTTCAAACTTCATCAGAATAATGACAAAACACGGCCGAAGAAAATCTGTTGTGGGGATATTGATATCTAATATAATGTTGCCATGGCAACGTGTCAAACTTGAATGTTCTGTTCTGGTGATTTTTAGGCAGACAACAAGCTCAGATTTACATGAAACTCGAAACAGATATCAGTATTAAAGATAGCTAAACCATGGCAAAAGCTTTGAAAAGGGCGTGGAAGAGGCACTCTATAGCGCCACCTTTTGTCAAAAGTGGGGGGGTTAGTTTTAGCTACAGACACCAAACTTGGTACATAAGTTGTTCTTATCAAGACGGACAACTTTCTAATTCATAGTTATAAGCTACGATCAACAGGAAGTCGGCTATTTTGATTTGAATGTGTATTTTTGAGATTTTACAGTTGTAAAATTAATGAATACTCCTCACAGGGGAAGTACACTATACACACAAAACTTTGTCTACATGAAGAAAAAACATCGAGGAACTTAAATTGCGAACAGATTTTGGTTAGCTTGAACGGTTTTGTCGTGGTGATTTTTTGAAATGACAGTAAAAAGTGAAACATTAATCGTCTTGTATTTTTAAATTGCAGCTTCCAAACCTTTAAAAAACATTTTTCATTTAGAAAACCAGTGATTCTGAGGAAATATGCATAGTTTCATGACTTTACAGCACTGTATGATTAAAAGAAAATTAAAAAAAAAACTGTCAGACATCTGATCTCACTCTGTCACTCTGTGTGCTGACTCTGTGTGTGTGTGTGAGTGTGAGTGGGGGAGGGGTGTGAGCTGAGTGGCAGACAGACAGAGAGAGAGAGAGAGAGAGAGAGAGAGAGAGAGACTTAAACATCTCTTTAATCACCAGAAAAAAAACTGTATTTTAAATAGTTATTTTTTTGTTGTTGTTGCTAATTGTGCTGTTATCATTACATCTTAAGAAATATCTTAGGCCTTATCCTTTTCTGACAGTTTCAGGGATTAAAAAAAATCCTAAAAAACCTTATTTGTGCTGCAAATAATAATTTCAAACTCATTTGATACTGACCTCTGTCACCCTGTGACATGACATTTATTTGAATTTACATAATCTCAAGGATGTAACAGTAAAACTGTTCAGCTCACAGATGAAGACTAAGCTTTAATGCAAGCAGAACTATTTCACAAATGCTTATAGGTTAATGAAATCATAACAAAACACTTTTAAATTATTTAAGGATTTGGTAACACTTTAAAATAATGTCTCAATTGTTAACATTAGTAAATGCATTGGTAACACTTCATAATAGCTGCAATTCTTAGCTAAGCATTAGTAAATAGTCAGTTCATGCTTTATATAGCCTTCTCCCAAAATTAATATTTTAGTAAGCATTTTATAAATACAGCTATAATTAAATTGTTCATGGTTTATATGCACATTTATTTTGAGGAGATTAAAGGCTGTAATCTCCCTAAAAAAATGTAAAATAAAAAATAAAATAAATAAAATAAACAAACACAGAACTCATAAATATTTATTTCAAGATGCAATAAAAGAAAACTGTACACTTGAATTTATATATATATATATATATATATATATATATATATATATATATATATATATATATATATATATATATATATATATATACACACAATTGCATAAGTTTATATTTAAAAATGTTTAGCAAGTGTACAGCTAATAATAATAATAATGCATTTTATTTAGTTTTAGCTACAGACACCAAACTCGGTACTTAAATTGTTCTTATCAAGACGGACAACTTTCTAATTCACAGTCATAAGCTACGATCAACAGGAAGTCAGCTATTTTGATTTGAATGTGTATTTTTGAGATTTTACAGTTGTGAATTAATGCATACTCCTCACAGGGGAAGTACACTATACACACCAAACTTTGTCTACATGAAGAAAAAACATCGAAGAACTTAAATTGCGAACAGATTTTGGTTAGCTTGAACGGTTTTGTCGTGGTGATTTTTTGAAATGACAGTAAAAAAGGGAAACATTAATTGTCTTGTATTTTTAAATTGCAGCTTCCAAACACTTCAAAGCATTTTTTCTAATAATGTCTAATTTGTTAACATTAGCAAATGCATTGATAACACTTTATAATAACTGCACTCATTAGTAAATAGTCAGTTCATGCTTTATAAAGCCTTGTCCCAATATTAATAGTCAGGAGTAAGCAGTTCATAAATACAGCTATAAATAGCTTGTCCTTGGTTTATAAGCACATTTATTAAAAAGGAGAGTAAAGGGTCAGTTATCTTCCTATGAAAAATAAAAGATAAAAATAAACAAACAACAACACAGATTGATACAGAACTCAGAAATGTTATTGTGGATTTATGATAAAATCAGCCTGTAAATGAATTCATACTCCTCCTCATACTACTCCATACTCCTTTTTCAACATGATGCCAATATACTGAGATGTTAAATTGTGAATGGGTTAAGGATAGCTTAAATGGTGTTGCCATAGAGATTTATTAAAGTAACATAAAAAAAAAACAATAGTTATTTTACTATATCTTTAAAAATTTTCATTCTAACTCTTCATAATTTTTTTATATAAGTAGAAGTCCTCATTTGAAGGAAGCACAGTAAGTTTCATAGCTTTATCATTTTCAAGAGCCAGCATAAAATTAAAACTATCATAACTTATAAATCAAGCTTGCAATTCTTAGTACCTATAATGGCCAAGAGAGGGAGCTATAGGATTACTTTTAAATAATTATTGTAGAAACGAGTATGATTTAAATCATTTATAGAAATCTTTCGAAATAAAATAATATGTATTTTAGGAATTTTACTGATAAAATGACCCTCACTTAATTAGAATAACAAGCTGAAGTATTGTGAACTGTATATTAAGAATAATTCTTTATAGGCTTTATGGACAGATACGTTTTGAGTGACTCTTGAAGGATCAGCACCACATCCTCTTTTACCACTGTTTAAAGAATTAATCTTACAGAACAGGTTTGAATGAATTTTGGATAGCTTGAATG
The DNA here is from genome assembly GCF_003368295.1 of Carassius auratus. Lineage (NCBI taxonomy): Eukaryota > Metazoa > Chordata > Actinopteri > Cypriniformes > Cyprinidae > Carassius > Carassius auratus. The sequence goes on from NW_020524667.1 coordinate 23,838, forward strand.
GTTTTGTCGTGGTGATTTTTTGAAATAATAGTAAAAAAAGGAACCAGTAAATGTCTTTTTATTTTTTTAAAGTGCAGCTTCTAAACACTTCAAAAAAATGTACACATAGAAGACAAGTCATTCTGAGGCATATTTCCTCAGAATGACTGGTCTCATTACAATAGTTTCATGACTATACAACACTATATGGATGATAGAAAATTAAAAAACTATCATACATCTGATGTCACTCAGTCCCACTGTCACTGTGGGTAATGTGTGTGTGTGTGTGTGTATGTGTGTGTGTGTGTGTGTGTTAAGTGAATTAGGTGTGAAACTATCAGGGAGCATTTAGTCTCCAGCGCCAACATTTTACAGAACTGCCACTTTCCTGGAGTCTCCAGAATTACTCGGTGTCAGGCTCTGAGAGACTTAAAATTCCAAAAAATGATTTAATTAGAATACCATGAAGTATTGTGAAATACTATATATTAAGACTTTATATATAGGCTTAATAAACAGATTAGAGTGACTCGTGAAGGACCAGCACCACCTCCTCTTGTTCGATGGTTTGAGGAATATATCTTCCAGAATCCAGGATTAAGATTTAGGAGCTCATTTTTATTCCACCTCCTTTCCTGAAAGTCTGTCTTGCAGAATTGACTAAAAATTAATCTTCACATTAATTCCTAATTATTTTGCAATTCTTTTTGTCAGTTCTTCTTGACCTGTTTTTCTCTTCCAGCTTTCATGGACTATTGTATAGCACTCATAAATGATTAAATAAAAAATAATGGTAGTTATTAAGATTGATATGGTTTGGAATTGGTAAAATATGCTTGGAAAAAAATCACAATAAAACAATGTTTTAATGTTTAAGTTTGGAATATTAACTGACGTGAATGAATGCTATATAAATATTGTTCATGTTAACATAATGTTTATAAATGGAATCTTATTGTAAAGTGTTACTAAAGTTATATACATATATATATTGTTCTGTGAATGTGATTTTAAAGTCTAGATGATTCGGATTAACCCTTTAACTGCCATATCCTTTAAAACCTTACTGCCAGAGGGATATTGTGAATGCATGTGCCCGCTGGGCACAGTTTACCTGATGCCACCGGGGTGGCGATGGCATTGGTGGCTTGAGCCCGCCATCGCTGCTTGCAGCTATATTTATTATTATTTTTCTTCAAGGTTTCGGGGGCTTTTGGGGCCCTTAACATGCTTAAAAAGTCTTGAAAATTGGCACACACATTGGAACCTGCGGCCATTAGGGCCGGGCAGAGACTGATACACGGGCGTGGCACAGGGGCTCTACAGCGCCCCCTGGAATACTGAGGGCCATATATCATACATACTTGCACGTAGACACACGAAACTCGGTACACATGTAGATCTCATCAAACCAAACAACTTTTGTACTGCATGTCATAGGCTCCGCCCAACAGGAAGTTGGATATTTAGGGTTTAGTATTCATATTTTTTGTCAAAGTTGTGGGGGCTTTTGGGGTCCTTAACATACCCAAAAACTCTTGAAAATTTGCGCACACTTTGGAATCTGTGGCCTTTAGGAGCCTGCAGAGGCTGGGACCCGGGCGTGGCACAGGGGCTCTACGGCGCCCCCTGGAACACAGTCATAAATGTTGATGTATAGCTCACACATACTTGCTCGTATTAATATGAAACTCAGTACACATATAGATCTCATCGTGCCGAACAACTTTCGTACTGCATGTCATTCGGCTCCGCCCAACAGGAAGTCAGCTATTTAGAGTTATGTAAAAAGCGCATGCTCTGGAATTTGAAATACTTGTCATAGGTTTTTTTGCCGATTGCCACCAAATTCGGTCAACATGATCTCAAGACATTGGGGATGAAAAATTGCCAGGGGATTTTTGATATCTCGAACGGTTTGCTCGTGGCGAGGTGTTGAAATTATGGCGAGAAATGAGAAACAGGAAGTGTCTAATACCATCCACATACATTTCCTGATTTTAATCAAACTTCATCAGATTATTCTTTGTATGATGTCGATCGCATATATGTGACTATTAGGAGACAAAGTTATAGCGCCACCAACTGGCAGCAGGAAGTGTGTCATTTTCAAAATGCTTTGAATTCAGCATCTTATTATTACTCAATTTGCTTCAAAATTCATCAGAATAATGTTAAAACACAGCCTATATAAATCTGCTGGGGGGATATTGATATCTAAAAACATTGTTGCCGTGGCAACATGTTAAACTGGAATACTTCTCAGGTGATTTTGAGGCATATAACATGCTTAGAATTTCATCAAACTCAGAACACATATCAGTATTTATGATAACTAGACACTGGCAAAAGTTCATAAGAGGGCGTGGAAGAGGCACTCTATAGCGCCACCTTTTGTCAAAAGTGGGGGGGTTAGTTTTAGCTACAGACACCAAACTCGGTACAAAAATTGTTCTCATCAAGATGGACAACTTTCTAATTCACAGTCATCAGCTACGATCAACAGGAAGTCAGCTATTTTGATTTGAATGTGGATTTTTTTTTTACATTTAGCTGTGAATTAATGCATACTGCTCAGAGGAGAGTAACGCTATACACACCAAACTTTGTCTACATGATGCCAAAACATTTTAAACAACTTAAATTGCCAATAGATTGTGGATAGCTTGAACGGGTTTGTCTCTGTGATTTTTTTTTAAATGACATTAAAAATGGAATTATTAATTTTCCTGCATTTTTAAATTCCAAACACTTCAAAACCTTTTTTTCATACAGACAAAAAGTCATTCTGAGTAAATATGGATAGTTTCACGACTTTACAACACTGTATGGATAACAGAAAATTAAAAAACTGTCAGACATCTCATCTCACTCTGTCCCTCTGTTTGAGTGTATGTGCTTAGACTTCCATTGTCTGAGAGAAATTGCGCCCCTACAGGTGCAATTACCGGAGTTTTAGTTTCTCTTTTAAATCGGTTAAAATACAAATAAATACTTAGATTTAATTCACACTGACAAGCTAAACCAACATATATGATTATTACCGGGTCAGGGCTCATTAATAATTGATGTGTGGTCAGTGATACGTGAGAAACAGGAGAGATGAATCACCGCTCTGAGCATGAGCGTGTGGAATGATGAGCTCAGAAAAAACGAGTTTATTCTTGTTTCATAGCTATTAAGAATAAAGTATTGCAGCGATATCACACAATTCACCAATTAGAACACACCAAGAGCTAAATTAAGATGTTTTTGAACTGTTTGTGTGAAAATTAAATATTTGTGCCTGCCTATCTGAAATCCCCGCTCCGATCAGCGCGCACAGTGTCACAAGTTCAAAACTAACGAATTTATTCTTGTTTAATAGCTTTTTAAAATAAAATATTGCCATAAATGCACACAATACACACATTATAACACAACAAGAGCTAAATACAGGTGTTTGTGACCCGTTTAAGTGTGCAAGACTATTTGAAAGCGCGACTGGCACAATAACATATCTCTTGAGCTGCAGGATTCTGCCTTTCGTCGTACGAACGAACACATCACGGACAAGATTATTTCAAAATACATAATAGCTTGGCGAATATAAACGAAAACAGCCACGTGAACATAAACTGTTGAGAAATAAATCTGAAGTGGATCTACTGGATTTGAATATTAAGTGAGCGCATATACCAGCTGCTTCTGTCTTCAATTTTAATCTATATATATATATATATAAAAAGGAGACTCATTTGTCTTGGCTGCTTTTTCAATGTAGCGTATTTATTTATTTACTTTTTTATACATTTTGTATAATTTCATAGTTTATGTATTACAATTATAAAAACAAAAATAAATTTAGCCACTCACATAGAAATATCTTAGGCCTTATCCTTTTCTGACAGTTTTAGGGATTTTTAAAAATCCTAAAAAACCTTATTTGTGCTGCAAATAATAATTTCAAACTCAAAAAGTAAATTTTCAGTTCATGCTTTATAAAGCCTTGTCCCAATATTAATAGTCAGTAGTAAGCAGTTTATAAATACAGCTATAAAAAGCTTGTTCTTGGTTTATAAGCACATTTATTAAAAAGGAGAGTAAAGGGTCAGTTATCTTACTATGAAAAATAAAAAAATAAAAATAAACAAACAACAACACAGATTGATACAGGACTCAGAAATTTTATTGTGGATTTATGATAAAATTAGCCTGTAAATGAATTCATACTCCTCCAAGAAGACACAAGTAGTTCACACCAAACATTTTTGACATGAAGCTAATATACTGAAGATGTTAAATTGTGAATGGGTTTAGGATACCTTAAATGGTGTGGCCATAGCGATTTATTAAAGTAACATAAAAAAATACAATAGTTATTTTACTATATCTTTAAAAATTTTCATTCCAACTCTTCATAATTTTTTATATACCTAGAAGTCATCATTTGAAGGAAGCACAGTAAGTTTCATAGCTTTATCATTTTCAAGAGCCAGCATAAAATTAAAACTATCATAAGTTATAAATCAAGCTTGCAATTCTTAGTACCAATAATGGCCACCAGATGGAGCTATAGGATTACTTTTAAATAATTATTGTAGAAACAAGTATGATTTACACCATTTATAGAAATCTTTCAAAGAAAAATAATATGTATTTTATGTATTTTACTGATAAAATGACCCTCACTTAATTAGAATAACAAGCTGAAGTATTGTGAACTGTATATTAAGAATAATTCTTTATAGGCTTTATGGACAGATACGTTTTGAGTGACTCTTGAAGGTTCAGCACAACATCCTCTTTTACCACTGTTTAAAGAATTTATCTTACAGAACAGGTGCGAATGAATTTTGGATAGCTTGAATGGTTTTGTCGTGGTGATTTTTTGAAATAACAGTAAAAAAGTAACCAGTAAATGTCTTTTACTTTTTTAGAGTGCAGCTTCTAAACACTTCAAAAAAATGTACACATAGAATACAAGTCATTCTGAGGAAATATGCATAGTTTCATGACTATACAACATTATATGGATGATAGAAAAGTAAAAAACTATCATACATCTGATGTCACTCTGTCCCTCTGTCACTGTGGTTAATGTTCCTGTAGCTCAGTTTGTAGAGTATTGTGCTATCAAGTGCAAGGTTGGGGGTTCGATTCCCCGGGAACACGTGATAAGTAAAAGATGTATAGCCTGAATGCACTGTAAGTCTCTTTGGATAAAATCGTCTGATAAATGTATATATTGGGTGGTGTTAGCGCAGTGGATAAGACACACGTCTGTGGTGTGGGAGACCCGGGTTCGAATCCACTGTGAGACACCAATGTGTCCCTGAGCAAGACACTTAACCCCTAGTTGCTCCAGAGGCGTGCGACCTCTGACATATAGCAATTGTAAGTCGCTTTGGATAAAAGCGTCAGCTAAATGAATAAATGTAAATGTGTGTGTGTGTGTGTGTGTTAAGTGAATTAGGTGTGAAACTATCAGGGAGCATTTAGTCTCCAGCGCCAACATTTTACAGAACTGCCACTTTCCTGGAGTCTCAGAATTACTCGGTGTCAGGTTCTGAGAGATCTAAGATTCCAAAAAATTATTTAATTAGAATACTAGGAAGTATTGTGAAATACTATATATTAAGACTTTATATATAGGCTTAATGAACAGATTAGAGTGACTCGTGAAGGACCAGCACCACCTCCTCTTGTCCGATGGTTTGAGGAATATATCTTCCAGAATCCAGGATTAAGATTTAGGAGCTCATTTTTATTCCACCTTCTTTCCTGAAAGTCTGTCTTGCAGAATTGACTAAAAATTAATCTTCACATTAATTCCTAATTATTTTGCAATTCTTTTGTCAGTTCTTCTTGACCTGTTTTTCTCTTCCAGCTTTCCTGGACTATTGTATAGCACTCATAAATGATTAAATAAAAAATAATGGTAGTTATTAAGATTGATATGGTTTGGAATTGGTAAAATGTGCTTGGAAAAAAATCACAATAAAACAATGTTTTAATGTTTAAGTTTGGAATATTAACTGACATGAATGAATGCTATATAAATATTGTTCATGTTAACATAATGTTTATAAATGAAATCTTATTGTAAAGTGTTACTAAAGTTATATATATATATATATATATATATATATATATATATATATATATATATATATATATATATATATATTGTTCTGTGAATGTGATTTTAAAGTCTAGATGATTCGGATTAACCCTTTAACTGCCATATCAAGTTCAAGTTCAAGTTCAATTTATTTGTATAGCGCATTTACAACAGCCTCCTGGCTGACCAAAGTGCTTTAACATAAGAGCAAGAATATTACACATACATAAAAATAGACCAGACAAAAAATTTAAAACCACCCATTTCAAAATGTAGCATAACACAGTAGTCAGTACACTAAGGAAAATAAAAAAGTTTTTAGCAAAGATTTAAAAATAGACAAGGAAGGGGCCAGTCTGATCTCTAAAGGCAGGGTATTCCAGAGTCGTGGCCCAGCCACTGCAAATGCACGCTCCCCTCTACGCTCCCCTCTATCCTTTAAAACCTCACTGCCAGAGGGATATTGTGAATGCATGTGCCCGCTGGGCACAGTTTACCTGATGCCACCGGGGTGGTGATGGCATTGGTGGCTTGAGCCCGCCATCGCTGCTTGCAGCTATATTTATTATTCTTCTTCTTCTTCTTCTTCTTCTTCTCCCGAATGAATCGCATTTTTGAGGGCTTTAACATGCTCAAAAAGTCATGAAACTTTGCACACTCGTCAAACCTGGTGAAAATTTTCGTCTGATATAGGATTCAGAAGAGGGTGTGGCAAAATGGCTCGACAGCGCCACCTATACCAAGAAAATCAACAGCCTTCCAGCTATGTTTCACGTACATGCACGAAAATTGGCACACATATGTAACACACCAATACCTACAAAAAAGACTCTTGGAGCGAAATTCTAAACCCAACAGGAAGTCGGTTATTTTTAATATTATGAGCATATTTTGTGTAATTTTGGTCATTTCCATGTGTTGTATTTTAACGAACTCCTCCTAGAGAGTTCTTCAAATCAACACCAAATTTGGTATGCCTAATCTAAAGGCCTTTGCGATGTTAAATTGCGAAGATCCTGACTTTTCGTTGAAGGGCGTGTCCGTGGCGGCCTGGCGAATTTCGATGATTCGCCATGAAAAATGAAGTTGCTATAACTCACACATACAATGAACAATCTGCCCCAAACTTCACATGTTTGATGAGACTCCGAACCTGAACAGATTGACATGCCCATATTCAGTTATAGTCATAGCGCCACCTATTGGCAACAGGAAGTGACATATTTTACGCTGCGACGAACTACTCCTAGAAATTTTATGACATCAATGTCTTTTTTGTGGTCAGTCTAATCTAAAGGCCTGTGCGATGTTCAGTTGTGAAGATCTTGAGTTTTCGTTTAAAGGCTTGTTCATGGCGCCGCGACGAAGTTCGATGTCTCGCCATGGGAATAAAAGATGTTATAACTCAGGCATAAGATGTCCGATCTTCCCCAAACTTCACATGTGTGATAAGAGTCCTGGCCTGAACAGATCTTCAGGCCAATATTCCACCGGGTGTGGCAGAATGGCTCTATAGCGCCACCTATACACTTTCAACGGAGTGCGCCTCGAGCTATGTTTCACGTACATGTACAAAAATTGGTACACACATGTAACTCTCCAATACCTACAAAAAAGTCTCTTGGTACGAAATCCGGATCCCAACAGGAAGTCGGTTATTTTGAATTTTCCCTTCAAAATTGCTGTTGTTTTTGCCATTTTCAGGGGTTGTACTTTAACGAACTCCTCCTAGAGATTTATTCAGATCAATACCAAACTTGGTCAGTGTAATCTAAAGCCCTTTGCAATAATAAATTGCGAAGGACTTGAGGTTTCGTTAAAGGGCGGGTCCATGGCGGCCTGACAAATTTCGATGTTTCGCCATGAAAAAGGAAGTTGCTGTAACTCAGACATACAATGTCCAATCTGCCCCAAACTTCAAATGTTGGATAAGACTCTTGACCTGAACAGATCTACATGCCCATATTCAGTTATAGTCATAGCGCCACCTATTGGCAACAGGAAGTTAAATATTTTACACTGCAACAAACTACTCCTAGAAATTTTATGACATCAATGTCTTTTTTGTGGTCAGTCTAATCTAAAGACCTGTGTGATGTTTAGTTGTGAAGATCTTGAATTTTTGTTAAAAGGCGTGTCCATGGCGCCGTAATGAAGTTCAATGTCTCGCCACGGGAATAAAAGATGTTATAACTCAGGCATAAAATGTCCGTTCTTGCCCAAACTTCACATGTGTGATAAGGGTCCTGGCCTATACAGATCTGAAGGCCAATATTCCATAGAGTGTGGCAAAATGGCTCGATAGCGCCACCTATACACTTTCAACGGAGTGCGTATACACTTTAAACGGAGTGCGCCTCGAGCTATGTTTCACGTACATGTACAAAAATTGGAACACACATGTAACACTCCAATACCTACAAAAAAGTCTCTTGGTACGAAATCCGGATCCCAACAGGAAGTCGGTTATTTTGAATTTTCCCTGCAAAATTGGTGCTGTTTTTGCCATTTTCAGGGGTTGTACTTTAACGAACTCCTCCTAGAGATTTATTCAGATCAACACCAAACTTGGTCAGTGTAATCTAAAGCCATTTGCGATGTTAAATTGCGAAGGACTTGAGGTTTCGTTAAAGGGCGTGTCCATGGCGGCCTGACAAATTTCGATGTTTCGCCATAAAAAGGAAGTTGCTGTAACTCAGACATACAATGTCCAATCTGCCCCAAACTACACATGTTGGATAAGACTCTTGACCTGAACAAATCTACATGCCAATATTCAGTTATAGTCATAGCGCCACCTATTGGCAACAGGAAGTGACATATTTTACACTGCGACAAACTATTTCCAGAAATGTTATGACATCAATGTCTTTTTTGTGGTCAGTCTAATCTAAAGACCTGTGTGATGTTTAGTTGTGAAGATCTTGAGATTATGTTAAAAGGCGTGTCCATGGCGCCGCGACGAAATTCGATGTCTCGCCATGGGAATAAAATATGTTATAACTCAGGCATAAAATGTCCGATCTTCCCCAAACTTTAAATGTGTGATAAGGGTCCTGGCCTGAACAGACATGAAGGCAAATATTCCATTGGGTGTGGCAAAATGGCTCGATAGCGCCACCTATACACTTTCAACGGAGTGCATATGCACTTTCAATGGAGTGCGCCTCGAGCTATGTTTCACGTACATGTACAAAAATCGGTACACACATGTAACACACCAATACCTACAAAAAAGTCTCTTGGTACGAAATCCGAATCCCAACAGGAAGTCGGTTATTTAGAATTTTCTCTGCAAAATTGGCGATTTTTTTTGCCATTTTCAGGGGTTGTACTTTAACGAACTCCTCCTAGAGATTTATTCAGATCAACACCAAACTTGGTCAGTGTAATCTAAAGCCCTTTGCAATAATAAATTGCGAAGGACTTGAGGTTTCGTTAAAGGGCGGGTCCATGGCGGCCTGACAAATTTCGATGTTTCGCCATGAAAAAGGAAGTGGCTGTAACTCAGACATACAATGTCCAATCTGCCCCAAACTTCACATGTTGGATAAGACTCTTGACCTGAACAGATCTACATGCCAATATTCAGTTATAGTCATAGCGCCACCTATTGGCAACAGGAAGTTACATATTTTACACTGCGACAAACTACTCCTAGAAATTTTATGACATCAATGTCTTTTTTGTGGTCAGTCTAATCTAAAGACCTGTGTGATGTTTAGTTGTGAAGATCTTGAGATTTTGTTAAAAGGTGTGTCCATGGCGCCGTGATGAAGTTCGATGTCTCGCCATGGGAATAAAAGATGTTATAACTCAGGCATAAAATGTCCGATCTTCCCCAAACTGCACATGTGTGATAAGAGTCCTGGCCTGAACACATCTGAAGGCCAAAATTCCATCAGGTGTGGCAAAATGGCTCGATAGCGCCCACTATACACTTTCAACAGAGTGCGCCTCGAGCTATGTTTCACGTACATGTACAAAAATCGGTATACACATGTAACACACCAATACCTACAAAAAAGTCTCTTGGTACGAAATCCGAATCCCAACATGAAGTCGGTTATTTAGAATTTTCTCTGCAAAATTGGCGTTGTTTTTGCCATTTTCAGGGGTTGTACTTTAATGAACTCCGCCTAGAGATTTATTCAGATCAACACCAAACCTGGTCAGTGTAATCTTAAGCCCTTTGTGATGTTAATTTGCGAAGATCTTTAGATTTCGTTAAAGGGCGTGTCCATGGCGGCCTGACAAATTTCGATGTTTCGCCATGAAAAAGGAAGTTGCTGTAACTCAGACATACAATGTCCAATCTGCCCCAAACTTCACATGTTAGATAAAACTTCTGCCCTTAACAGATCTACATGCCCACATTCAGTTATAGTCATAGCGCCACCTATTGGCAACAGGAAGTGACATGTTTTACGCTGCGACAAACTACTCCTATTATTTTTTGAAATTAACATATATTTTGTGGTCAGTCTAATCTAAAGGCCTGTGCAATGTTAACTTTTGGAGATCTTGAGTTTTTGTTAAAGGGTGTTTCCATGGCGCCATGACAAAATTTGATGTCTTGCCACAGCAAGAGAAGTTGTTGTAACTCAAGCATAAAATGTTCAATCTTCCCCAAACTTCACATGTTTGATAAGAGTCCTGGCCTGAACACATCTGAAGGCCAATATTCCATTATAATGATAGTGCCACCTGCTGGCAACGGTAAGATTGGCACATATATGGGATATACTTTGATATATTCAACTTATATTTAGGACATTAAATGCATATTTCTCAACGTTCACCTTTTTACTAAAGCCACACAACGGTGAGCCCGGGTGCGAGGGCCCGTTCATCGCTGCTTGCAGCTTTAATTTCTTAATGTATTTGTAAATAGTATTTCAGTTTTGTTATACTTTGGTTTTCTTAATTAATAAATTTGTTTGTTTGTTTACCTGTTTGTCTGTTTTACCATGTCATACACAATATTTCAGTATTTTATTGTTTTGAATGTATCGTTTTTTGTATATTTATTGTTTTGTTAATCAGTTTTTAAATATTTAATATTTCATATTTTTAGTATTTATATTTCGTATTTCAGTTTTGTATATTTCATAATATAATTTTAATATATCTTTTAAGCTTATTAATTGTATTTTTCAGTATTTAAGTTGGAAACATTAGAATATTTCGGTATTTGAAGCAGGCCCCAGCAGCAATATTTCATTTGTACACTCAGTGAGCTCCGGCTTGGTTTAAACCAGTTCATGACCATCTAAGGACCATCTTAAACCGGCTCAAACCAGCTACCATGCTTCAAAGCATAACCAGCATATGCTGTTTTTTTTTCAACAGGGTTCATCTGTGTATTAACCTCCTTTCACAGGGTTTCAGTCACCTTAAAGTGACCCGCAATCTTGCAATCTCATTGAAAATTGGAGGAATGCTACCAGTTAATAGTCATATAGTTAAGAAAATTTGCACCAAGTCCCAGATTAACACCAATAACTTGGAGGTATCTGTAAGTGTTCTCTAATTTTGATCATTTTCAGATCAAATATCTCATATACAAAGTTTATTATACTGTGCTTCAAAAAACAGTTAATTTATATGCTTAGAAATCTGCCTTTCTACTATTGTTGGGATAACTTCAAATAGGATTCAGCTGTTTTTTTTCCATCTGCAGAACATCTCCAACCTATCTGCCCATGCTGCTGGAAAAATCTTGGAAGTAACTGGGAATTGTGGGTAAGTGTGCAGCTCTGATATATGACTGATACTCTTAAGGTTTCTGAAAACTTCTGTTTACTCATGCATGAGTTTTAATAACAAATCAAAACCTGTGAGAAACAGAAGGCAAACTGTTCAATCCGTCATGTTGGTCTGCCAAGTTGGTGCTGATTGCTAAATTGACAAAATATTGAAATATCCCTAATTCCAGAAAAAAAAGAAATTGACCTTGGTCAGTTTGTGCACGTTTGACAGGATTTGTAGAAAAAATTAATACAAGACGTAGTCAGCTAGACAATGAACATTATTAATATTATTAATTAATAATTATTATATGATGCAGTCACACATGCAGCAATAATTGTTAGTTCTGTTGTTGATTCAGGGTTAGCATCATCTGAGGTCCTCTGAGGGTCAGCATCATCTCTTCTCAGGTGTTCTGGATCCAGACTGGAGCTTGTGTAAATCCAAAACAGAAACAAAATAGAGACATCATTAGCATAGCTGCTGATCCAACAAAGTAAAATTAGTTTAACCCAAGCTAATGAATAAAAATGCACATTTGATCAGATACAACTGCAGTCACAATTTAAGAGATGCATTATTCGAATGCTTGGCGAAAGAGATGCGTTTTTATTCTAGATTTAAACAGAGAGAGTGTGTCTGAACCCCGAACATTATCAGGAAGGCTATTCCAGAGTTTGGGAGCCAAATGTGAGAAGGCTCTACCTCCTTTAGTGGACTTTGCTATCCTAGGAACTACCAAAAGTCCAGCGTTTTGTGACCTTAGGGAGCGTGATGGGTTGTAGCGTGGTAGAAAGCTAGTTAGGTACGCAGGAGCTAAACCATTAAGGGCCTTATAGGTAAGTAATGATAATTTGTAACTGATACAGAACTTAATAGGTAGCCAGTGCAGAGACTGTAAAATTGGGGTAATATGATCATAAATGCATGAACTAGCTTTTCTGCATCAGAAACCGATAACATGTTTCGTAGCTTGGCAATGTTTCTAAGATGGAAGAATGCAGTTTTTGTAACATTGGAAATATGATTTTCAAAAGACAAATTGCTGTCTAATATAACACCCAGATTTCTGACTGTAGAGGAAGTAACAGTACATCCGTCTAGTTGCAGATTGTAATCTACAAGATTCTGTATCTTATCTGAATTTAATTGGAGAAAATTATTTGTCATCCAATCTTTTACATTTTTAACACACTCTGTTAGCTTAGATAATTGAGAAGTTTCATCTGGTCTCGTTGAGATATATAGCTGAGTATCATCAGCATAACAGTGGAAGCTAATTCCCTATTTTCTGATAATATTACCAAGGGGCAACATGTATATTGAAAATAGAAGGGGACCTAGGACGGATCCTTGTGGCACTCCATATTTTACTGGTGATAAATGAGATGACTCCCCATTTAAGTAAACAAAATGGTAGCGATCGGACAGGTAGGATCTAAACCATCATAGAGCCTGCTCTTGAATACCTGTATAGTTTTGTAATCGATCTATAAGTATGTCATGATCTATGGTGTCGAACGCAGCACTAAGATCAAGTAAAAACTAGCAATGAGATGCAGCCTTGATCTGACGCAAAAAAAATCTAAAATTTTAGACACAAATGGAAGATTTGAAATAGGCCTATAATTTGCCAGTACACTAGTTTTGGTTTCTTAATAAGAGGCTTGATAACCGCCAGCTTGAATTGTTTTGGGACGTGACCTAAAGATAACTACGAGTTAATGATATTGAGAAGCGGTCCTTCGGCTACAGCTAACAACTCTTTCAGTAATTTAGTGGGTAAAGGATCTAATAAACATGTTGTTGGTTTAGATACAGTGATAAGTTTATTTAGCTCTTCCTGTCCTATAGTTGTAAAGCACTGCAGTTTATCTTTGTGTGCGATGGATGAAACTGAAGTGTTAGACGCTGTAGAATCTACATTCGCTATTGTATTTCTAATGTTATCTATTTTATCAGTGAAGAAATTCATAAAGTCATTACTATTTAACGTTGGTGGAACGTTGAATCAGGTGGCGTCTGGTAATTTGTTAATTTAGCCACTGTGCTAAATAAAAACCTTGGATTTTTTTGGTTATTTTCAATGAGTTTGTGTATATGCTCTGCCCTAGCAGTTTTTAGAGCCTGTCTATAGCTGGACATACTGTTTTTCCATGCAATTCTAAAAACTTGTGGACGTTGTCTGTCTACTGATCCTTCAGAATTCAGTGCAAGGCCTTGAGAAGAAGCTCTGACTGACTCTTGATGTGTGTGTGTGTGTGTGTGTAGGTGGCGTATCCAGTAAGCACAACACAACAGCAAAATATCCATTCACATCTCTGTGGCTTCTCATCTTTACTCACACATGCTGCCAGCATTAGCGATGACTGAAGATTAGGCGTTAACGGTGAACAAACAAGCAACTTTCCCAAACATATCGTTGCACATTACTGGTCTAAAAACCTACAGAATGACACGCAACTCGTTTTCGATTCAAGATTGGAATCACTTTGATTTCGTTTTTTAACTTAAAGGCAGCAATTAAAGAAATCTTTTTCTCAAGCATGACAATTTATCATTTACTCATCCTCATTTTACTCATTTCTTTATTTATGAAACACAAAAGGAGACATTTAAGAAGAATATACTGTTTTACACATGCAATTATGATCAATAGGAGACTTTTTAGATGCATAAAAGATGCAAGTCATACAATATCATAAATGTATTTCTTGTGTTGTATTCAAAAACTGACATGCTGAAATAAATAAATAAATAAGAGGAAATTACACAATGTATTGTTACTAAAAGCAGGCATATTAAAAACAAAAAAACAAAAAAATGACAAAAGCACATAAAATATTACCAGTAAATAAATAATTACTAGAAAAACTGAAAACATAAATAAAAGCTAATTCAAAATATATGTAAAAACTATAGACGGTTTCATCGGGCGCACGCTTCTGGCCCTAATTTAACTTCCGGTCTGTGTTGTGTATATCGGTCTGGCAGCGGTGCCTTCTACAAACGCAGTTAAAGTCAAGTGCTGAATCCCAATTCGCCTACTTATGCTACGACCTAAAAGTATGTACTTTTTTTGTTAGGAAAAAGTACATACTTTTGTGTGTGTAGCAAAAGAGTATGCACGTTCTGGGACATACTTCGATGACGTCATGCAACGTGAACGACAACGTGGTTGCCTAGTTACGCACACCACAACTGTTAACGTTTCATTCATTCTTTATGTCCAATAAAATTTTATTTACTATTCCCATCTTTTTTTCTCATCGTTTTTTTTCACAATACATTTTACAATGTGTTCTTCTACCAAGTTGAGGAGTGAAGAAGCAGGGCTGCGTCGTCGTAGAACCAAACGCAGGTCGTTTGTGAGGCGGCTGGTTCTGACGTTCATGTGCAATGTGTGTAACGAAATAAAATATAACTTTAATTAGGGTTAAACATTTGAATTCTTACACTTAAAAGCTGAGGGCGTATCTCCGCTGCTGCACCCGGCTTATATGCCTGATAACGCAGCGTTTGTGAGCATAGCCCTGATTTGTTTACAGCTGTTAGAAACCTCTATTTCTCGCGCTTTATGCATCTCCTGTTCGGAAATAATTAATTTGCATTTTCATTAAGTCCACCTGGTTTACGCAGCTAACATATTTTGTTTGTTATCAAAAAAATATATCTACTCTGGGACTTGGCTGTTGTTATTTTGTGTTAGGGCCACAAAAGCGCGCATGCGCAGTAATGTTTGTTTATATTGTTGCCTTGAAACCGTCTGCCCTGACACTTCACTAAAAAGTCACTTGGATAAAAAATGTGTGCCAGATGAATAAATATAAATCTAAATGTGTTAAATATAAACTAGATTTTAACGTTTCTAGCTTGTGGAAACCCAGCATCATGATGTTGCACCTGGTCTGATAAATTTCTTACTGAATCCAATTACTCTTGAGTAGTTTTTATAATATATTGTGGGAGTTTCTTAGCTGTTTTCTCAGTGTTATTGCTTAGAAAGTTACTGGAACGCATGTCCCCTAGCGGTTTGTTCTGTATGAACAATATTAATGTTGATGCTTGCCTTAGCAAACACAGCTAATAAGGTTATCTTGCATCCTCCATCATCACATTCAAAGCACTCTCCAGCTCAGAATTCCCAGCAGTTACACAGTTTCTCTTGCTGAGGAAAGCGAGAAATACTGAGGCCAGTTTTGTTTAAATTTATGTGTCATGTTGGGGAAGGCTCTGTACGTGTAGAGCTCTGCTTTCACTGCTTGGCACTGGGCGTCATTTGCATCACTGACAGGAACGGTACTGTTTTTGGCGCCACTGGATCGTCAGCGGACTTCTGGTGGGAGATCTGTCATTGACAGTGTTTATGAAAATCTGCTGCTTAAAAAAATTCTGCTGGTGTTGATCTTATGTTAATGTGGAGGGTAAAGTCAGGTGGAATTTTTTGAGCTTAAGTGCATCAGCGCACCTGCTGAAATACTCCATAGCAGAAGGGGAAGCACCTCTCTCTCTCTCTCTCTCTCATTCTCTCACTCACCCTCTCTTGCTCTCTCTGTGTTGTCAGTTCCATTTCAAATTCAGTTTCATTCAATTTAAGTCAAATAAGTTAAATAAAAGTAATAATAGCAAAAGTGTTAATAAAAGATTTCAAAGTATTATAAAAAAAATCTAAGTAGAATTAAAAAAGTAGTGTAAAACAATGAATTAATAAAAGAAAAGGAAATAAAAACAAAAAATGTAAATGAAAAATATATATTTTAAATAAAATATTTTCATATTTTCTGAGGCTTTAGTGCTTACATTCCATAAAATAAAATAAAATAAAATAAAATATTTCTACACATTAGCTGAGAAGAGTTTTTTTCTTCTTTTGATTTGAAATGTTGATGTGTGGTTCCTATGGAGTTCTGGGTTTTCACTATAGTATTATTAAACAGATAAAATAAAAATTATAAAATAAAATAAAACTTTTAAATAAAATAACCTTGAGTGGTCCTTGTTTTATTTTATTATTGAAAATGTCGCTTGTTTCTACAAAAGTATTATTAAACAAATAAAATAAAATTAGTTGAAAATTTATAAAAAAATAATATTTGTCCAATACATTTTATATGAGATTTTTAAATATTAAAATATTAAACAAATAAAATGTATTTAAAATAATGAAATAACTAAATGTAAAAAATAAAATAATGTAAATATTTGAAATTAAATATCTCCATACATTTTCTAAAGAAAACTTGAGTAGTGCTTCCCCTTAAAACCCGCCGCTGCAATGCTATGGCTGTGCGGTTGCTAATATGTTTGAAGTGTTTTTAGCATGTTGCTATGTTCTTGATAGTGTGATCTGAGTTGTTGCTATGAAAAGACATCTCGTCAACAAGCCACATGTTTATGAGAAATCATTTATGTCTGTAGCACAAACAGCACACGAGTTATGCAATCAAGTTTAACACTTCTGTTATGGGTTTGTTCAGATCATGAGCAATAATGACACTTCACTCAGTAAACAGCACTAATGAGTCTCTCTCTTTATCACAATGTCACACTCAAACACACACAGGCGCCCAGGATGCTGTCTGCCAAGACTGCTACACAGTAAACTTGGCAGTGTTAATTCAACTCGTATAGAGCTCAATTTAATTCAGATAGATCTCAATTTAATTCACATAGAGTTCAATTTAATTCAGATAGAGTTCAATTTAATTCAGATAGAGTTCAATTTAACTTCAAGGGCTAAATAGATATTATAGTGGGCCAAAAAATATTTGGACTCTAAACATAATTTTTGCTGAATGACTTTATTTGTAGTATTGTTTTGTATTTGAATTTATAGTTGTTTTTTATTAAATATATATCACTCATTAAAATTCTAAATGTTTATAAAATAACTAGAAATAATATATATATATATATATATATCTCACCAACATAAAGACAAACAATATGTTTAATCTTCATTTTCAGCAGTATATCTAGTATTATCATCCAACCAACTTTGTGAACTGTCTTTGTTTGAAAAGTATGCTTTGTGTAAAGTTAATGAAACTATTTCATATTTTCTTATCAAATGCAATGAGATTCTGATATTTTCAAGTGTTGCTTAAGGTTATGAACACTTTTCTGTCCACAGTGCATGTGGAGAAGATGTGATCTTCCATCTGTCTGTCTGTCCTGTTTGTGAAGGTTCATCAGCTCTGCTGTGAATAAGATGCTTTATGCAAAGTTTCCAGGAAGCATGTGACTTCCAGTCTAGTGCAGTAGAGGTTTCTAACTACAACCACATCACACTTCGCTAATTAGGCAGGGCGAGAGAGAGAGAGAGAGAGAGAGAGAGAGAGAGAGAGAGGGAGGGAGTGAAACAGAGCAAAAAAGAAAGAGTGCGAGTGTTGCAGTCTTTCTTACTCATTCTTCAGTGGACCGTGATCAGTTCACATCTCTCTTCTGAACACATGCAGTCTCATATAGCCTGAGACAGACAGAGACAGATAAACAGGCTGAGAGAAAGACAGACGCTGAAGGAGGTCAAAGGTTTCACGGGGACTGAAGTGGCATGGCTCAGGGCTCTGACAATAGCGACACCAGCTACACCAAATCCCCCTCACCGGGCAATAAACAGGTAAGAGAGACTCAACCAGCACCATGCAAACACACACACAATATATATATATATATATATATATATATATATATATATATATATATATATATATATATATATATATATAAAATCAGAATATAATATTTAGATAATTATATAAATAAGTGATAAAAACATAATTTTAATACAAAATAAATTATCTGATCAAATGCTTTATTTTGCTTCTTCATACCTGCTTCTTTGTTTACATTAAACTGAATTTAATTCAATGAAATCGATGTTGAAACACATGGTGCAACATGCATCCAACCAGATTGAATATAACATACAAAATGAATATTAAGTTAAATATGACATTATGAATGGCATCTCGACACCTAAATCCCACTTATTTTACTGTAGATTTCACATGCATTTCCAACACTGTCTGTGAATGAGTATGTGTGCATGTGACTGTAGATTTGCACATGTGTGTATGAATGATTATGATTCTGCTGAGAGGAAGTCATGAGGCTAGAGGTGATTTTAACCTTCATTCTGAACCGTTCACATGCTATTTCAGTATTTCTGAAGGTAGCAGCTTTAGTGTTGAGTAACTGACTCTAACTATAGAGCTGCACACAGCATCGTGCTGTGAGAGAGTCTGACAAACGTTAGTGATTGTGAAACTGCCGTTAAGATGGCACGAGGCTTTACGAGCTGAAGGTGATCTGAATTCAACGGCTACTACATCCTCTCCAACCTCACCGGACGAGAGAGATGTTTATCACTGAGAGAACATGATTCAGACATAGCAACTGTGCAAATCCCCCTTTAGTTTCTTTACATGCATCATGCATCCACAAGCAATGGCTTCTGAACACTTAAGTCACACATGAATGTCGATGCATTAGGAAAATATAGAAACAAGCACCATTTATTTTGAAGAAAGATACTTTTCATGCAGTTTGATATATAGATTCCAAATGAAGTACTTTGACACTTGTTATCTGTGATGTTTATAGCACATGTGTGAAGTTCAGGAGAATCGAATTCATACATCTGCCAAAGATAACCAAAATACCAGTTGGAAAATACTAGTGAAGTGTATAATGGCTCTAAACTGCAGCCAGATGAAGCTGGTTTTATCATGAAGCAGCTCAGCTCTATACGTCTGTGTCTGACAGCAGATGTTCCCCTGAAGTCACCTCAAACTGAGCTAGTTATAAACATGAACACACCTCTGGAGGGTCTCTTTTTGTGGGGATTTTGTCATTTGGAAAAAGTCAGTGACAATGAGTCTTGTGGGTTCAGTAAAGGACGTCACAGCTCAGGGGCTGCTGTGGGAAAAGATTGCTCTCTGTCTTTGAAAATGTCACACCTGTCTGCCACAACATGTGAAAAACATGCAGTCATGGAGTCTTGTCCTTCAATCTGTAGTTCCTGTGGCTCAGTGGTAAAGCATTGCATTAGAAGTGCAAAAGGTTGTGGGTTTGATTCCCAGGGAACAGGTTAGGTTAAAATATATATATATATAATTTATAACCTGAATGCACTCTAAGTCACTTTGCATAAAAGCATCTGCTAAATATATAAAACTACTAGAATAATGAAAAAACATCTCTGCTACAGAATTGTTTAAAGGAGAAAATTCTTATCCTTAACTAAAAATAACACAAAAATAATAATAATAATATATATATATATATATATGTGTGTGTGTGTGTGTGGATGTTATTTCAGATAAAAAAAAATTTTATCTTTAAAATTTTATCTTTAAAATCTTTCATTTAAATATAAGAAAAAGCTGATGTCACCAAGATCATGCAGACATTAAATATAATGTTAAGCAGTAGTCATAGCTAAAATCTTGTCAGTAATTTAATATCAGTAGACATAAATATAAGAAAAGTTGCAGTAAAAAAATAATTAATAATAATACGGTTGGAAATTAAAAGAACATTACCCTTGGGACAAGTGGATATGCTCTGGAGAATGAATTTGAGCTTCAACCTCTACATCCTGGTCAGAAAACCTCCTCAAAGTATTCCAGTCTGACAAAAAGACTTGCTCTGAGAGAACAT
Organism: Carassius auratus; assembly: GCF_003368295.1. Taxonomy (NCBI): domain Eukaryota; kingdom Metazoa; phylum Chordata; class Actinopteri; order Cypriniformes; family Cyprinidae; genus Carassius; species Carassius auratus. The sequence goes on from NW_020524667.1 coordinate 44,338, forward strand.
CTAGTAAAATGTGTTGCAAATGCATGTCAAGGTTTTGAGCTGGTGTACTCTTCATCTTCAGGGTTCAACGGATGACGTAAGGAAGGTGATGAGGAGAGAGAAGAACCGCATCGCGGCGCAAAAGAGCCGAATGAGACAAACGCAGAAAGCCGACAGTCTGCACCTGGTGAGAACATCATCCAGAAACATCATCCATAACACACCTGACACAAAGTGAAGTTCTAATTAACCTGCAACAAAACAAACACTTCATGAACTTGCATTGCTTAGTGCTGCAAACTGTGACTTAGAAACAATCAGAAGGTACAGACAGACCCTAATTTGTAATATTGATGTATTGATGCATCCAGCTGTGTTACAGGCGTGATGCTGATTGACTCTTGACTGTATTTACATGAGGCTTTACTGACCATGTGGGGATGCGTCATGGCTTCTGTCGTGCTTCACACTTGTTGTGGCTCTGGTCTTGTTTGCTTCAGATTCTGGCATTAATTACATCGCGTGGGTGAAACGCTCAGCTGAAACGATTGGCCATGCACCTAGTAAATTCTCTGTAATTTTTCAAGAAAACAACAACAGTCCTCAAATCTGCATGACTGTTCTTACTGAAATGCGATGCCTGCATTATTAAATTCGATTCCTGCGCTCTGAACTCGAGCACACGCCTGTCTAACAGTCGTCAAACCGTTTGGATAGCATTTGGCTCTTAGTCAAAGCCAAAACCCTCTATCAATTTCATTCAGTATTTGTGTTATATGGGTGTTTCCCTCTGGTATTACTCATGTCCTTTCACCTTGCACATGCTGTTTCAGGGACTCTTAACAGAACAGATCTAGTGCTCAGCTTTACATCAGCTAGAAGAATAGATCCTACATTATTAAAAACAAAGGTTCAAAAAGGGGGTTTGCACAGCGATGCCATATAAAATAACCATTTTTGATTCCCCAAAGAACTATTTGTTTCTTAGTGTGAAGAATATTTTTATAATCTGAAGAACTTTTTGGACTTTAAAGAACCTTTTGTGTGTTTGGTTCCATGGATGTTAAAGTTTCTTAATGGAACCATCAATGCCAATCAAGTACCTTTATTTTTGAGAGTGTAAGATTTATTTAAAGGGATAGTTCAACCAAAAAATATAAGTTCTATGTCTTTCCAATCCTGCGTGACTGTCTGTAACACAAAAACAAGATATATTCTTTCATGTATCCACAAATTCAAAATTTGCATGTCACGTTCAGTGATGAGGCCTGTGAGACATCAAACACGGTTGGAAAATGACTAGATGAAAACATGAGAATTGAAAGCTGTGGCTGAGAGGAGATAATCTTTGAATGAGGGCTTCAGTTGATGGCTTCAGAAGACTTATAGATAGTCAGGTTAGACAGCATATTGAATTTAACATGGATGAAATGTGGCTGTGAAAGATAGACTTAGACTTTACAATGGCATGCACTGTATAAAGATTCAAGAACATGTCATTTTCATAATTCAGAAGTTCATAAACTTTCAAGGAGTTTTTGTCAACTGAAATTTTTTTTTTCGAAAAAAAAAATTCATCAGCTGAACAGACGGAGTATCGTTAAACAACAGTACAATCCATAAAACACACAGTACTCCTATCCCCCAAAGCCTTGTTTTCATTCCTGTCAAAAATTAAATATGGCATTCCCTGACTAAGGTCTATAGGTTTCGAACATGATGGCCATTGCATGTGATTCTTCAAAATTTCTCCTTTTGTGTTGCACTGATAAATCAAACTGATTTTAAACAAATTGAGGGTGAATTAAATGATTTGAGTAAACTACACCTTTAAATACAACAGGTTTCTACGCTCACAGACAAAAGTACAAAACTGAGGTGGTACAATTTCAAAAGGTATTAATATGTACACTTTGATAAAAAAACACAGTACAACTGTGCATTGCAAGTTGAAAACTTACACTTTATCACAGTCAGAATGTCCATGTCTACACAAACAAAACAAACGCATTCAAAATTGGCATGTTAACAAACAGTGTTTTGTTTAAACACTTTTGCCCCAGTCGGCCTTCCGTACATACAGTACACATACAGCCCTATTTTAATACAATATACGCACAGCTCGCACATGAGCTTAGAATTTTTTTGTTCTAATTAATTTGCCCACAAGGTGGCAACATACTGGCCCGAGCCTTTGTTTACAGTTGGAAAATAAAATGTAGAAGACAGAACAAGAGCATCAACAAACTGCTGAAGGTGACAATAACAGTAGACGTCCGTGTTGACAAGTGCTTATTTGAGGAGATTAAAAGATACCTGCAACTCTAGTTTAAACAAGTGCAGGTATTTTTATCGCTCATAACCTATGGAGAGAAAAAGCGCAGATGCTGAACAAAGGTGAATCTTTCTAGTGCACATGTGTTGAGGGCTCCTTTCATGAAATTGCATGAATATCTCAAGATATTACATGGAGTAGATTTTGAAAGGCTGCACGTTTGACTGTGCGCATGAGCTAAAAGTGGAATTATACTTTAATTAAATCCTTTAATCCATAATTAGTAATAATCAAAGCAAAGATGCAGTAGATCGCTTCCATCAACACCCTAAAAGCTTGCACAGTCCTTTGCCACATCCTGGATCAACATTTGACTTGGTAGCATTAGGCAGTTTTCATTTATATGCTGTTTATTGCGATGATAGCATTGTTTTTCACATGCATCTGCTTGCTTATGCGTCTTCCTTGCTTTTATTTTTGATTGGCACATTCTAGATTTATTCAGAAGATACGTAATAGCGCCCCCTGCCATTTCATAGTGTGAGCGTGGAAAATTCTGTTTGGTAGGGAAAGAGTTAAGTCGTGAAAACGAGAAAACAAAATTTGTTATTTTGAGATCATGAGAAAAAATGTAATCATGATAATGAGAAAACAACTTTATATCAAGATCACAATAAAATTAATACGTGAAAACAAGAAAAAAGATCATGAGAAAATTAAGTTGTGAAAATGAGAAAAATTAAAGGGGTAATATGATGCGGTTTACATTTTTCCTTTCTTTTTGAAGTGTTACAAGCTCTTGGAGATCTCTAATCTCTAAGATCTCTAAAGTTGCGACAACTAAAGTCTCAAATTCAAAGAGATATTCTTTATCAAAGTAAAGACTCTGCCATGCCCCCACATGTCTACATCACTATGTGGACATATTTGTGTAATGTTGCCCAAATATTCATGCAAAGAAAGAAGGCATGGTTAAAGTAAACGCAGTTAATGTTAACATAGCCGTGTCAGGGAGATGCTGTGTGTATCTAGGTAAAGGCAAAAGCACTTTATTTGGCCTTCCAAAAGAAGATGCATTCAGGAATCTTTAGGATTACTTACAACAGAACAGCAACGCATTTTATGGACGAACGTTTTGTGAAACTAGGAGAGGAGGTCATTCTGACTTGCTACGATAATCTAGCGCTTCTGAATCAGCTACTGGAAGAATTTTTTGTTATTAGTTTAAATATTTGCTATTGAATGTTCTTATTTTTGCACGTCGTGTGTGTATGCGAGAGAGAGAGAGAGAGAGAGAGAGAGAGAGAGAGAGAGAAACAGTCACACAGTGGAGTCAGCTGTCTTAACCGTGGCTTGTGTACTGTAAACACATACGAGCTTCATCACTGTGTCTGTCACGTAACTCTGTTCCTCTTTCGAACTTGAACTGGTGGTAAATCTAAGGACATTATTAACTGTCTTTAAATTTATTTTGAAAGAAGAAGCTCGCGATTATGGAAAGTGGCGTTACATTTCCGACAAGTGCTTGTGGTGATCAGCCAATGACAATGCACTGGGTCAGTTGGCCAATCAGAACAGACTGCGCTTTAGGAAGGACGGGCTTTGTAGAAAACGACACGTTTGAGAGAGGTGGGTCATAGAAGATCAACAATAATTTACAGTACTTGAAAAATAATGTTTTTTGAACATTAAAGCATGTCGACATATTCTGTTACACCAAATACGCAAAATAATGATATTTTAAAAAGCATCATATTACCCCTTTAAGTAATGAAAATGAGAAAACAACTTTTGTTATGTCAAGATCACGAGAATAGTAAGTTGCAAAAACAGGAAAATTTAAGTCCTGAAAATTAGAAAACAAATTTTTTTATGTCGAGATCATTAGAAAATTAAGTTGCGAAAACAAAAAATTAAGTCACGAAAATGAGAAAACAACTTTTGTTACGACAAGATCACAAGAAAATTAAGTCACGAAAATTAGAAAACAACTTTTGTTATGACAAGATCACAACAAAATCAATTCAAGAAATTCAGAAAACGACTTTTGTTATGTCGAGATCACAAGAAAATTAAGTTGTGATCATGAGAAAAAAATAAGGAAAAATAATCATAATCCATGTCCTTTTAGCACTCCCGTAAATATGTACCAATTAGGGGTAAATAAGGTACCTTTCAGCTTTTGTACCTAAGTGTACTGCCCCGCTGACAGCTATGTAGGCTACCTTTTTTCTAAGAGTGTATACTAGTGATTAAAGTGAATCTACTGAATGGATTCTGCTTGAGAATGAGATCTGGTCTGATTCACAGAAAACACTCAGATGTCAAAGGAAACTGATAAGTCGTTTTATTTCAGGAAGAGAGAGGTTTGATAAGCTTGACCTGGTGTCAGACTCAGTACTGACAGCCCCCGCTACAGTTCTCAGCATCAGTGATCTGATAGCACACACACACACACACACACACACACACACACACACACTGACCTCATGCGAGTTCCCCTGAACTCAACCGGTTAAACGCAGAGTGGGAGATGATGTCCCGACAGGCACATACCACTTACCAGGAACCGCATATCATTTCGATTCTGAGGTTGCACAATTTTTGAGAAATCCACATATAGGTCACTCATCAGCACATATATAATATAGAGAGTGTTTACACTGATAATGCTTAATATCCTTTAATATCCAGATGTGTAGATCTCAAGTAAAGGTCATAGCTAAGGTAATGGGTGCATCAGGTATTATTATAGTATTTATTAATATTTTGAATTAGCCTTTATTTTTAGACTTTCAGTTTTTATTTTAATTTTATTCTGTTTATTGATTTTTATTTGAATTATTATTTTGTATTAATATATATTATTAATATAATTTAATTTATGTAATTAATATTTATATTGGGTTTATGTATTTATTTAAATGCCTAAGACAAAAACAATATGTAATCTAATATAAATGTTTTATTTTATTTCATCTTTATTCCAATTAACAAAAAATAATCTTAATCTGTTTTGTTTTTATACACTTTACAGGTTTTTTTTTTTTTTTTCAAAATGAGCATCAATTATAAGTTACACACTTTATTTATTTATTTATTTAATAAATATTTGTAAAAGTTAATTTAAAAATAAATAAATATTTTTGGAGTACAGGACTTAAAAAAACATATTTACTAAGCAATTTCTAAGTGTAAATAGTGCTCAAGTAAATGCACTCAGCGTTATTATCCATATTACAGATAATTTCAATATAATTTAAAACGAATTATAATAATTCAATGATATGATATACTAGCACATTCATAATCTGCTCCTGACAAACAAAAACACAAGTCCAAAGTTGAAAATTATATAGAGGAAACTCATGTACTCATTCTGGGTAAGGTAGACTAAGGTAGTATGTGGTTTCGCTCTTCGCCGCTATACTTGATAAACAGGAAGCTGAAATTTCCCTCTGTATTACACGTTTCCTGTAGTGTCTACTCATGCCATGTTTTTTGGTTGAGGCCTGCCTGAGAAACGTGGGCCGTCGGGGGGAGTGTTCAGCTGTCATTTCTGGTAAGGTGTCGCTACGGGCCGTGGGCAGATAAAATTGAATGACGCTTGTCAGAGGGGTTTTACCCTAGTGTGACTGGAAGGCAGCGGAGCGGCTAGTCGAACTACAGGTTGATGACATCGCTGAGCGGGAACCATCATGACCCCATAGAGTACCTAAAAATAATGGCCAGTAAGCATATGCATTATATAAGCATATCTATTTCTAACCTGTTATTAATTGACATGTGGCTTCTTAAAATTTTACCTGTGGACATTTATGCTGATATTGTGGTTTGTGAAGTATTATTTCATGTTAAGTACAATACAAATAAAAATTAGCAGTTTATAAATATTTTACATGAACCTTAGATTAACATTTGAGAGGTTTAGAAACAGACAACCAATCAGTAGCAAGCCACCTCATTAATTATTCATAAGCTTTGACCGTAACCATACAGTGACAGGCCTTATTATGTTTCAGCTTCTGAAATAATTTTTTTAACACTGTGCTTGTTCAACAACAAAATGTATTGACCTCATAAATATGTAAATAAAAACAGTAACATATTTACAAAAGTACAGGCAACCAATCATGAACCAAAACAGCGCTTACCTCATGAATAATTCATATGCTCTGCACTTGTCACAAAAAGATTTCACATGCTTTGTTTTGCTTCAACGTCTGTCTGAAATAAAGAATTAAATCCTATGGCAAACATTTTCACAATTGGATAAGCAGTTAGTATTAAAATAGGTTGCGTGCCTTTTTGACCATTTGTCGTTATTGACTTGACAAATATGTAAAGAATTCAACGGATTTACAAATGTACAGATCATCAACCAATCATAAACCAAACAGTTCTCAACTCATTAATTATTCATATGCTCTGTACAGTCACAAAATATTTCACAGTCTGAACGTGAAATGAAAATATCAAATATTTTCAAAATTGGATAAGTAGTTATAAAACTAAGCTGCTTGGCTGTTCCACCAATCACTGACCTCATAAATATGTGAACGGTAACAAATACTCAATACACAAGATTAAATACTACCCCAGGATTATGCAAAGCCCACAAGTGCGGTCGACATTGATGCAAGCCATGATTATTGTGTACTTTGTAACTATAAGGACATCTAGAGGACAAAACTCAAAATTCATGTCCTGCAGAATGTATAATATACTTGCATGTTTTTCAGAAAAAGTACAGTATCACATTAAATCTGACTTCAGGAGCTTATTAAATGTATTTGATTTTCTGTTGTTCCTCAGGAAAGTGAAAGTTTGGAGAAGGAAAACGCAGCGCTCAGAAAAGAGGTGAAAAGACTCACGGAGGAGGCCAAATATCTGTCCACGGTCCTGAGCAACCATGAGCCGCTGTGCACGGGCTTGAGCGGCGCGTCCACGGAGATTCTGTACGGCGCGCACCACGGCGCGTTCCACCAGCATATTAGCATGCCGCACTACCCGCTCTGACCGGCAGAGGCCGCTGGAATCCGCCTGTGGGCGACAGTCAATGAACTTTGGTTTGAGTCATTAACCACAAAACAGATTCATCAGCGGGCATCGAAGAGATCTTAAAATCATCTACTGAAAATCAGAAAAATAAAAACAAAAGCCTCCAGATGTAACGATTTCTGTGACAATGATATCTTAATATCATTTTAATTTTTTTTTTTTGTCTGAAGTAAAATAATCCCAGCTCCTCGAACAAAACCTCATGTCTGTAAAATGCAAGCATCTGTAGAGTTAAACGTTGGCTACTTGCAAAGGTGCATGGCAATGACACAATGAATGTTTTCAATTTAGATTTCATTAGAAGCCACTCTACTGATTCATATGATCATTTACTTTATTCTATTTCTGTGAAATGTTTATGAGACGACATATGGGACTTGATTCTAAGAAAAAGTGATGATTGTTTATCCTGTTCACAGATATTATGTGTGAATGTTTTTCTATTATGACTCATTTAAGATGTTGAATTGAGCAAACATTCTGAATGTACTTTATACACAATTCTAGCAGGTTATTTTTATTCTAAACCCTTTGGGATATTCTAAAGTTGGACAAACTGCTAAGTTATCCTATATCTCAAAAATGGAGGAAGGGACATTTGTATGTGTGATCTTCTGCGATCACCTGTGATAAAATAAATAAAAACGTAAAATATACAGACACGTTTAATGAATTTGAACCTATTGTCCTCTCTGTTTCATTTATCATGAAAAATGTTGTACAATTATAATGCATGAACTATTTCATTTTCAGAAAGCACAAGATGTTTGGTCCTCCTAATAAATGTATCTGTTTAATATTATACAGGTACTAAAATTGCAAAAAAATCACTTCAGTCTCATTGTTATCATAAATCATTATTATGATTAGAAATTAGGCTATTATCCAGTATCTATATTACCGTATTTTTCGGACTTTAAGTCGCACCTGAGTATAAGTCACATCAGTCCAAAAATACGTCATGATGAGGAAAAAAACATATAAGTCGCACTGGACTAAGGCTACGTTCACACTACAGGGCTTAATGCTCAATTCCGATTTTTTTAATTCAATTTTTTTGCAAGGCCGTTAACATTTCCAATTTAATGTGACCTTTTGTGATCTCCTGTGTGAACGTGGAATGACCCAGAAGTGACCCGCGTGCGCAGAAGAGTACTCAACGGTGAACGACGTCACTCGTTGTTTGCGGAAGTAGCTAACGTTAAACATGGATGTCAACAACAGTGTAGTCAACAGCGGAGCTCTTTTTGCAATATTAAAGTTATTTTCCCAACGGAGCCAGCACAATTACAATCTTCTCGTTTTAAGAAGAAAATTAAAAAGAAGGAGGATAGCAAGGTTTTTGGCCATGGCGTTTTGTGGAGCAGTGTTAGCAACGTCGGTGCAGAGAAACGTGTGGGTGTGGAGTCGACTCGCAGCCAGGAGTGGTGGGATACTGATGTGAGTGGCTCTTCTCGTTCCCGCCTACTTCAATGCAGAATTATAACGTTTGTAGCGTATCAATGACGTACGGGTCAGATATATGTGGACTGGCCGTTCAGACGGAGGTCGCATTTCAAAAGATCGGATATGTTTCGGATTCAGGACCACATACCCAAGTGGCCTGGGTCACATTTGAAAAGATCGGATCTGTGTCATTCAGACTGTCATGAAAAGATCAGATACAGGTCGCATAGGGGCAAAAAAATCGGAATTGGGTAATTTCAGCCTGCAGTGTGAACGTAGCCTAAGTCGCATTTATTTAGAACCAAGAACCAAGAGAAAACATTACCGTCTACAGCCGCGAGAGGGCGCTCTATACTGCTCAGTGCTCCTGTAGTATACACTGAGAACATAGAGCGCCCTCTGACGGCTGTAGATGGTAATGTTTTCTCTTGGTTCATGTCAAATTAATTTTGATAAATAAGTCACACCTGACTATAAGTCGCAGGACCAACCAAACTCTGAAAAACAGACTTATAGTCTGGAAAATACGGCAAACTAAACCTGTATTTTCTTGTCCTCTTCCCATTCCCTTTTCCAGATTTTATTAATAAACTGAAAGTAATTTAAGACTAAATTAAGACTAAGACTAATGTTAGAGGGTCTAATGTATCCTACTTTTATGCAGATGATGCACAACTCTATCTTCCACTGAAGGCTGGTGACTGTGATGATTTATGAGATTAGGTTATGGATGGCACAGAACTTTTTACAATTAAATGAGGCTATAACAGAATTCCTAATATTTGGCCCTATTATACCGTCTTCACATGTGTTAACCGGTCTAGGTCTTAGTCACAAATCTGCATAAGCAAGTAAGAAACTTGGGAGTGGTCTTTGGTAAAGATGGGATATTTTCAGTTAAGAAATATTGCAAAAATAAAAACATTTCTGTCGTTTGATGATTTAAAGCGTGTTATAAATCTTTTATTATGTCAAGTTTGGATTACTGTAATTCGCTGTATTTGGGGACTCCCACTGTTCTGTTGAATCGTCTTCAGGTATTACAAAAATCAGATCGCTGACTGGGACCAAGGAACAGGTCAGTGTTTAACCCAGTGCTAGCTTCATTGCATTGGCTGCCAGTTAATTTTAGAGTTCAATTTAAGGTTTTACTTTGTTTTTAAAGCCTTGCATGATCTAGCACCTAAATATATTTCAGACATGATCCAGTTTTATTCTCCGACACCGCCATTGAGGTCATCTCAAAAATGTTTGTTAAAGGTCCCAAAATCCCGCTTAAAGTCAAAAGGAGATGTCTTTTTAACTGCAGCACATTTGCCTCTGGAATGACCTGCCACTGGAAATTAGATGTTGTACATCATTAGGTCATTTTAAAACACTTTTAAGAAGGCACTTACTTGCCAGGGCATTTGATGTGAGATAGATGGTGTATATCTGATGCTCTTGTTTGTTTAAGTCATGCTATTTGATATTCTTGCTGTTTTAGTTTTGGTTATATGTTGTTTTATTTGAAAGCCCTTTGGCCAGCATGAGTTGCTTTTAAATGTGCCATAAAAATAATAAACAATACAATACTCCACATCCCTGAGGAGCACCAGTGCTGATGGATGTGAATTTACCAATTCTCACTATGTTTTATATCTGTAGTCATTGAGACCTGTGATTGGGTTTCTTTGGGATGGGGATGATGGTGGAGGGACCTTGCACAGCTCCAGTGATCTGCTCAAGACCTGTAAAGTATGTGCAGTCCTGCAATGATACAAAGGCAACCAGTAGACCACAAGCATGGAAGTGACCAATACATTGAGGAATAGGCATAAAATACTATGAAAAATATACCTTTATAATACTACTGCTGCTTTTGGAACACGAATGTTCTTGAATATTGATTCTTTAAGAAAACACTGTAAAACAAACAGGAATGAACACATATTAAATGAACGTAAACAGTTGCTTTAATCATTACAACATATTATAGAATGGAGAACTTAGGGTGACAACACATTTCTGTAGTTCCCTCAGGTATGAGGTTTGTATTCTCAAGAGAACACAGTGTAGCAACCTGGAAATAGTTGGGTTTGGTTACAGCAACACTGACGGAGAGAGAGAGAGAGATTATTAGAAAGCCTTCAGTGACATGGATTGTTTACCAAACCTACAAGATGGAGTATCTGACTTTAATGGAAGGAATAATTGTGAATTAATTATTTGTTTTAATTTAAAAGCTATTTTTCGCTTATATTAACAGGAAATGTTAGTCTTTTACCACAATAAAAGCGGTCACCTAACAAATCAAGTTTCCACCTGAATCAGGTAAGACACAATTTTGTTTCTTCAGTTCTTTAATCGTCAAATATAACATTGAGTGAGTTCAACCAAAAATAAAGAGTCATGTAGACTACTTATGTGATACTTTCTGTTATTAACTGTCTGTTTTGAAGTTTGACAGCTGTAGTTCTGTTGCATGGCAAAAAAAAGATTCTTCAAACAATTATATTTTCCTGTTCCATGAAAAAAAAAACAATAACATCACGTGGGTAAAAATAAATAATGACAGGTTTTTATGGACTATCCCTTTAAATCAATTCTGTTTATATATTTGTGTTGGTCTAGTGAAAGTCTAGTTAGCTGAATTTAATAATAATAATTGTATATTAATATCTTGATATTGAGTGTGATAAAAGTAATATTATTTGTAGTATACGTTTTATTATATATATATATATATATATATATATATATATATATATATATATATATATATACAGGGGCGGATCTAGAAAAATATTGATGGGTTGGCGAGGAGGGGGCAGGAATTTTTGAGGGGTGGCAACATATGGCAGACGTATATACACTGAATTTAGTCACTGTTATCACAGTTTGATGATAAATATATGTGCACACTACAAAAGGCACAGGCTGCCATTTACAAACTTAATCTCATGCAATCAATGTCTTGCATTTGAAACAGTTTATATAAAGAATAAGTGACTATACTCCATAAGCACCACCACACTCACTAATGCATTCAGTATGCATCAACATGTAATTAAGAGCATTATAAAAGGTTCAGTGTTATCAATATGTCAATTTATTATAAGAAACACAAGAATTGAACAGCCAGTGACAATTCCAGCTGGGGAGACTCAACTGATTTTCCACTGTTTAGTGTTAATCATCATCTAACTCAACCAGTCAAGAGTCATTTAGCCTTAGATGTTATATGAATATGGTCTCTGAAGCTGACAATAATAATAAATAAATAAACATTATAGGCACAAATACAAATGTACTTTTAGAAATTGTTTTTGAAAAATATGGTGTTATTGTTTTGGCAAGCTTAAATTAAAACTTCTATGAAAACTTGTTTTAGTATATCTTTTTTTTTAAGTATATTTTACTAAGCAATTTCTTACATAATTTCTTTGAGTTAGACCAAACTTTTATTTTGGTGGGTTGTAACCAGAGTTTCTGTGTTTTTTAATTAACTATTATTATTAGCTAATAGGAAATATAGCATATCAAGTATGCTAATACTTGAAGTATAGCATACTCTACTGTGCAATAGTACTATATTTCTGTTTGAATTTCTTCAAGTTATACCGAAATTTAATTTTGACAGGTTGTCGTAAAGACATTGCCGTTTCTGTCAGTCTGTGTATACGATACAAATGAATGACGATAGTTTTATCAAATGAAATGGTGAAATCCTCTCATAGCGCACTGACGTGCACATGTGTAGCATTCATCATGCATCAATATAGTGAAGAGCTGAAAACAACACGCGTGCTTCAGTGTGTGTGTGTGTGTGTGTGTAGTAGAGCACACATTCCCAGAGACGTGTATAACAACACCTTAAGGGTTCCCATAAGCAGGATTTATTGTTGTGCCCCCCTTCCTCAAATATGATGATGGAAATAAAACTACTATAGGGGTGAAAAAATAACTTTAATCAAATAAAAAACTAAATGAATAAATTGTATTATTAACAAATCACAATTGTAGCTCTCGACATTTACCTGTGGCTATAACTTTATTATGACTCTAATTTATTTTATAGTCTCAAGCATTCAGAAATCATTGACAAGGAAACTAAGCAGATTTACTATGATAAAACCATGGTTTATTTTTGTAAGGGTTGTGATATGCACGTTTTTAGTTGAAGAAATTATAAAGCCTGTGTCATCTATAGCAAAAAGGTGGCCAAAAATGAAAGATTAAGTGAATATTTGAATGAAATGTTTGGTCAGTAGCCTAAACAAGGATTTGATTGTCCTGTAAGTGTAACAGCAGCAATCACATGGCATTTGTAATAACATGTACATAAATAGTTTATTTTGTGTTTGCCTACATTATGTATTTTAACAGTGTTATTATTAACCAATCATTATTGCCTCAGTATTTTTTTTATAAAATGCATTTTAAGCAATTTTAAAGGCTATTGATGGCTTAGGTCTGTTTTTATAACAACAACAACAGCAACAAAAATATTACATATATTAATACTTGGTAAATTATTAGAGTTTGGGGTTCGCGAATCATTTGAGTCAGTTCGGGAGTTCGTAGCTGGATCCCGAATCATTTGAGTCAGTTCGGGAGTTCGTAGCTGGATCCCGAATCATTTGAGTCAGTTCGGGAGTTCAACGCGGGTTCGCGAATAACCTGAGTCAGTTTGGGGATCGCAAACCATTTGAATCAGTTCGGGAGTTCAAAGCGGGTTCGCTAATCATTTGAGTCAGTTTGGGGATCGCGAATCATTTGAATCAGTTCGGGAGTTCGTAGCGGGATCGCGAATCATTTGAGTCAGTTATGGGAATCGCGAATCATTTGAGTCAGTTTGGGAGTTCGGAGCGGGATCGCGAATCATTTGACTCAATTCGAGAGTTCGGAGCGGGATCACGAATCGCGAGAAAGATTCGCGCTTGTAAATTTTCAAATTGGCCATAACCTTTAATTTGTTGCTGCCAACTGGGGTGGCAAGGCTTTCTTTTAGGGTAGCATTTGCCACCCTATGCCACCCTGGTAGATATACATATATATATATAGTCTTCATTCAAATGCTTCTATTGACATGCACATATGACTTAAAATGGTCGTTTTACAATGCAATAAAAGTCTTAGTATAAAACTAAACTTTTTATCGCGCACTTTGTGTCAGAAAATAGTGCATTGAGAAATGAACTTGTAACCTAATTTTTATTGTTGTATGTGCTTTTATTAATTATTTTTGGATAATTTAGGCTATGAACGACATTTAAAAAAAAGTAACTTAAATTTTCTTTGTTTTTCTTTGTTATTGTTGCATTTTAAGGATGTGGAAGAGCAGTTCGAGATGTGTTTGTCATGGAGACGGAGCCGGGGATCATTAAGGAATGACAGACTGAATCTCTCCGGTGCGTTTCTACTCAAACCCGAGAGGAATAAACTCGGACAACCGTGACGGATCGTCTACAGATAGCAGTATTACATGTCCAACTTCACTAACGCTTCAGTATGTCGGTGAACGGGATTCAGGACGGTCCGGTTACCTTGGCGGAGACGCGCACGGGCGGAGGAGCGCACGAGATGACGGCGCGTGGGACAGGTCCGTCTCTGCCGCGTTTCGTGCGTCTTAAGTTTACACCGGAATCTCTGGAGAAAGTTTATCAGACGTATTTTCTGCGGCAGCGGCAGGAGACGTTGCTGGTGCTGATCGTGTTCGCGGCTCTCTTTAACGGTTATGTCATCATCATGTGCGCGGTGGTTTACTCTCAGGATAAACTGAAGACGCTCGCCGTGGCGGCAGGCGGGCTGGCGTCGGATATTCTGCTCTACATTTTGTGCCGGATGCGTTTGCTGCCGGAGTCCGTGTCCCGGAGCCTCGTGCCGTACGCGCTCTGGCTGCTCATCACGGTCCACGTGCTCTGTTACTTCAGTTTGAACTTCGCGGGATTTTAATCAAATAAATGTAGTCTTAGTGACTTCTTTCAAACATTAAAAAATCCTACTGACCCCCAAACCCTTGATCTAAAGTAGTGCTAATTAAGTGTTTATATTTAACCATCTCTAAAACTGTAATGCATGACAGAGAGAGGGTCACATGTTTCATGTCATCCACATGGAGGCGGAGCTTACAGAAGAATCTGATATAATGATTTTACATTGACGTCATGAGACAAACTCAACCACAACTCAAAATCATCACTCAGACATCTATTTTCCATGTGGAAATATAAAAGCAGTTGCTGGAGTGTATTCAAGCAAAAGTGACATGAGTGTGTTGTTTCTCATAGCTGGTGGCGAATCTGATGCTCTATTTTTCTGCCATGTTGGTGGGCGTGATGTCATATTTCATGGCCGACCGTATGTACCGCACAGCGTTCCTAGAGGCTAAACAATCTCTGGAAGTCAGTCTTACGCTGAAAGAACAGAGCCAACAGCAGGTACACACACAAATGCATTCCCAAATACTAATTTTCTCTTTAATGAAGAAGGTTTTTAAGTGCACCAGATTCTTTTTGTAAGGATTTTGTGCCATGTTAGAGCGTGTGAGTAATGAACATACCGAGATGCTCTAATTGGGCTCAGTGGTGGAGCTCTGCTCTGGGGCCCTTGTGTCCTGTTACCTGTTATTGCCACATCTGAGCAGAACTAGAGATAATGACACACTTCACACACACACACACACACACACACACACACACACACAGAGCAGGTTGTGTTCTGTTGTCACTCTTATTGCAGTAATGAAGTCAGTCCCCGGGCTGCTATTATTGTGACAGCAGCAACACTAAAGACCCAAGAGTCCAAATTTGCATCACACATTATTTTATGTTATGTTTATGTTATTATGATTTTATGTATTTTACAGTTTCATAAAAACTTACATTTATTCAATTATTTTACAGCTGTATTGAGACATATATTTATTAAATGACTGAACAGTTGCTAAATGAATTTCAGTGCTACATGAAGAAAATATATTAATTCATTATTTTAAGAGCTGCATAAAGACTTATATTATAAATGATTTATTTAACAGCTGCATAAGATGTATATATTAAGTTGTTTATTATATAGCTGCATTAAAATTATATATTTATAAAATTATATATTTAACAGCTGCATAAAGGCTTGCTTATTTACTTATATATATTTACTGAATCATTTAAGAGCTAAATAAAGACATATATATTTATTAAACTATTTATTTATTTATTTATATATATATATATATATATATATATATATATATATATATATATATATATATACATATATATATATATATCTTACTCCATTTATCTTGACAACATGTGCCATATTAGATACTAAAAGTTTTTGCTATCTTGTGTTAATTTACTGCCAGCATCTCTTTCTGTCCTTCCTGCTCATGTTCTCACGTGGTCTTCAGAGACCCTATCAATCCCAGAATGCTAGAGCAACTGTGGGGGCTTCTGGGAGTTGAGTGCATCCAACCAATCAGAGCGCAGCTGACAGGTTTAACTCACTATGGCAACGGCAGCAAGAGACAAATGCGCCCTGCAATCAAACTCCCAAAATCCCACATCACTCTTCTGTTCATGAACTAGACTTATACATTTGAATCTAGCAAAGTCTGCTCTATCTAATTAATAATCATGAACTAAGACATTGCAAGTATTTATTTTTTATTATCATATTGATGATAAAAGTGCATAATCAATCACAACCTTGTATACCTAGTATTTTGATATATATTTGTTTTTGTGTATGTATAGGAGGAGTTGCTGTTGTCCATCTTACCGAAGCACATAGCAGATGAGATGCTTCAGGGCATGAAGAAAGGAGCCAATCAGAAATCAGATGCTCAGCAGTTCAACACCATGTACATGTACCGGCACGAAAACGTCAGGTAAAACCCTCTAACTGTCCTCCACTCATAGTCACTCCATTATCGTTATCCTGTCTTCATTTATTATTAAGTGGATCTTAATTCTGATTCACCCCAGTGATTCTTTTGAATCTGTTTAACCAAAAGATTCACTCATATTTGTCCATTGACTCATTCAGGATATATCTGCATATTTGTTAGGCATAAATAAATGTAAAGTGTTTGTATGTATGCATATATGTATAATCAATAAAACCAATTTCTTTCAATCTCATACATTTTTCCAGGGTTAGTATCATTGAGATATTATCATACTTTTGATTAATGTTTTTATTTTTTTTTACATTTTAGTAAAAAAAAAAAAAAAAAGGAATTAATTAGCTATATATTTTTTAATTCCGTTTTAGTTGTTTTAGTTCATCAAGAAAAACTAAAAGAAAATGGAAAATGATACATGTAGCCTTGGCCTTTTTTTTTTTTTTGGTATTTTATTTTGCTTCAAGTATCAAATTTTGTTTATGATTTTAGCTTTAGTAAACCTGATTTTTACTAACTTGTTCCTATAGCCATATTTTAACCATGTTCTCACTTGTTAACTGAATACATTTAATTGTTTTCACAATAAACGGATTTGTGCTGATTCTTAGAAATTTTAATAAATGCATTTTGAAAATGAGATGATTTAAAATAATATACATACAAATTACATACATACAAAATGCATGCAAATTGTTAATAATAAAATTACTTGATTTCTTTTTTTTATGCCGAAATCTTACCTTTTTCCTTTCTTACCACTGTTTATGCATGACTTAAAAATATGCCTCACATTATTTGCATTTCTTTATGTTAAAACTGTGTAATCTAAATAGATGGACAGTTTATATGCAAATCAAATACATAAATTATGATTATTAGTGTAAACCTTCCTGTATTTACATCATTACACCAGTAGATGGCAAAAAGTGAGTGTCTAATAAACCTTAGCATTTTTCATGTGTCATTCACATTACAGGTTTTCATTTCAAGTTGTCTTTAAACAAGGCTTCAAACCCTTCAAACAGATGGAAGTATTGATCTAACATCTCTACTCTCTCTGCAGTATCCTTTTCGCAGACATCGTAGGTTTTACACAACTGTCGTCTGCCGTGACCCCGAAAGAACTTGTGAAATTACTCAACGAGCTCTTTGCTCGCTTTGACAAACTAGCAGCAGTGAGTAAAAACAGCCAACGCACACATTTTAAATATTTACAGTTTTTACGTCCACCTTGTAAAGAAATGGCCATAAATAGTACAAATTCATATGTTATAGAGAATTTGCATGGTACAAATATGCATATAATCACCTTTAATAAGAATAAAATTTCCACTCTTATCTGGCTGTATGCTTTAACAGCAACACCACCAGCTGAGGATCAAGATTCTGGGAGACTGTTATTACTGTATCTGTGGTTTGCCAGATTACCGTGAAGATCACGCGGTCTGCTCTATTATGATGGGCCTGTCTATGGTGGAGGCCATCTTGTAAGTACACGCCCACTGGGAGGGGCTTTACCTGCAGTACCCAATCTCTGGGTGGAGCTTTCTCTACTCTATCTACAGGACATGCCATATGGGAGGGGTTTAATCATTAATAACTCTATCTTAAGCACACATCCACTGGGTGGGGCTTTTCAAAGTGGGAGAGGCATTGTCTACAGTAAATGGGGACTAAAAGAATCTTTATCTACAGAAACACTTATGATAAATTTGTTGAACTATGAATAATAAGAGGGCACTTCATGAGTTCAGTGCTGTACTTTCACAATAATCTCTGAAAGTGTAGAGGTTTTGAGCTCTTTTCTTTATGCTTCGAAGGATCTGGTTGTAAATTAACATAATTATATAATAATGAAAATGTATATAATGTATATAATGAAAATGTATATTATATTTATTATATAATATTAATGTACATATTGTAATTAAATAAAATTAATAAACAATTATAAAGCAGAAAGTCCAAATGGCTCATGTTCTTCTCACTTCTGCTCAGATATGTTCGTGAAAAAACTCAGACGGAAGTGGACATGCGTGTAGGTGTGCACACGGGTACTGTCCTCGGTGGAGTCCTGGGACAGAAGCGCTGGCAGTTTGATGTCTGGTCCACTGATGTAACCGTGGCAAATAAGATGGAGTCAGGAGGAATCCCGGGGTGTGATCAACTACAATCTGAATTTAAACCATTCTTTTCTTCCAGGGTAGATGTGTTTGTGAATTACAGAGCAGGTGACTCTCATTCTGCTGTGTATGCAGGCGTGTGCACATCTCCCAGAGCACGAAGGACTGTTTGCATGGTGAATTTGAGCTGGAGGAGGGCAATGGAGGAGAGCGTTGCGAGTATCTTCTGGAGAAAGGCATCGACACGTACCTGGTGCTGGTGTCTAAAGACACTCCCAAAACAAACGGAGTAACCAATGGCACAGTGCGTATCATCACTGTCATTCTTAAACTCTGATCTGCTGTTCTCATCTGTAACTTATCTGAAACTTTCTTCAGATGATTCACACCACAAATCCCAGCGGCAGCTACACGTCAGTAAAGAACATACCTGAGGAGTCAGAAACACAGGTGAGATCTGTCTATCTGTCTATCTATCTGTCTGTCTATCTATCTATCTGTCTATCTGTCTGTCTGTCTGTCTGTCTGTCTGTCTGTCTGTCTGACTGTCTGTCTGTCTGTCTGACTGTCTGTCTGTCTGTCTGATTGTCTGTCTTACTGTCTGTCTGTCTGTCTATCTGTCTGTCTGTCTGTCTGTCTGTCTGCCTGCCTACCTACCTGTCTGTCTGTCTGTCTGCCTACCTATCTGCCTGTCTGACTGTCTGTCTGTCTATCTATCTGTCTGTCTGAATGTCTGTCTGCCTACCTGTCTGTCTGTCTGCCTACCTACCTGTCTGTCTGTCTATCTGTCTGTCTGAATGTCTGTCTGCCTACCTGTCTGTCTGTCTGCCTGTCTGACTGTCTGTCTGTCTATCTGTCTGTCTGAATGTCTGTCTGCCTACCTGTCTGTCTGTCTGCCTGTCTGTCTATCTGTCTGTCTGAATGTCTGTCTGCCTACCTGTCTGTCTGTCTGCCTGTCTGCCTGTCTGTCTATCTGTCTGTCTGAATGTCTGTCTGCCTACCTGTCTGTCTGCCTGCCTGACTGTCTGTCTGTCTGTCTGCCTACCTGTCTGTCTGCCTGTCTGTCTACCTGTCTGTCTGTCTGCCTACCTACCTGTCTGTCTGTCTACCTGTCTGTCTGTCTGTCTACCTGTCTGTCTGTCTGCCTGCCTACCTACCTGTCTGTCTGCCTGCCTGCCTGTCTGTCTGTCTGTCTGTCTGTCTGTCTGTCTGTCTGCCTACCTGTCTGTCTGCCTGTCTGTCTGTCTGTCTGTCTACCTGTCTGTCTGTCTGTCTGTCTGCCTACCTACCTGTCTGTCTGTCTGTCTGTCTACCTGTCTGTCTGTCTGCCTGCCTACCTACCTGTCTGTCTGTCTGCCTGTCTGTCTGTCTACCTGTCTATCTGTCTGCCTGCCTACCTGTCTGTCTGTCTGTCTGTCTGTCTGCCTACCTATCTGCCTGTCTGACTGTCTGTCTGTCTGTCTGCCTGTCTGCCTGCCTGTCTGTCTGTCTGTCTGTCTGTCTGTCTGTCTACCTGTCTGTCTGTCTGCCTACCTACCTACCTGTCTGTCTGTCTGCCTACCTACCTACCTGTCTGTCTGTCTGTCTGTCTGTCTGTCTACCTGACTGTCTGAATGTCTGTCTGTCTACCTGTCTGTCTGTCTGTCTGCCTGCCTGTCTGTCTATCTGTCTGTCTGCCTGTCTGTCTGTCTGACTGTCTGCCTGCCTGTCTGTCTGCCTGACTGTCTGTCTGTCTGTCTGTCTGTCCGTCTGTCTGACTGTCTGTCTGACTGTCTGTCTGTCTGTCTGTCTTTCTGTCTGACTGTCTGTCTTTCTGTCTGTCTGACTGTCTGTCTGACTGTCTGTCTGTCTATTTATCATTCTGTCTATCCATCTGTCTGTCTGTCCATCTGTCTATCCATCTTGACCTTTGACCTGTGTGTGTGATTTCTCAGCAGTTACAGTTGGCTATTATGACCGATGAACTGATGGAGGACGAGCATCTAAATTACTTGCTGAATAAATCTTTGCTGGAGAGAGAGACAGAGGAGACGTAATTACAATTTATACTTATTTGAACCCAGTGGTTTTGTCTTTTTAACTCTGTCCTAAATCACTGTCTCTTTCTCAGTCTGGAAAAGAAGAAGACCTCAACTCTGTCTCTGAGGTTTGAGGACTCTGATCTGGAGTCTCGTTATTCAGCAGAGAAGGAGAGACGGACAGGCGTTGCTTTCAGCTGTTGTTGTGTTGTTCTGATCTTCACCTCAGTCATGGAAATTCTCATCGATCCACAGTAAGTGAATATCATAAATAACTTGTCACTAATACAACATGATGAATGAGTTATTCATGTAACACTGTATTGATATTGACATATCTCTTGTGTAATGTTGTAATGTATCTGCTTGATTTCTGACAGGCTAATTGTTAATTATGTGACCTTGGCTGTTGGTGAGCTGTTACTGCTGATTCTGACTCTGTGTTCACTAGCAGCCATCTTTCCTCAGGTGAGTCCAACATCTCAGCAGTACATGATTAAATAAATCTCATGACAACATAGTTTGTTCATTGTTCACTTCAATCCAAAAAAAAGGAAGAAAAAGAAAATAAATTATATTAGTTAGCCTAGTTTAAAGCATTTTAAAATCATGACCCACACCATCATTTAAAATTATTATTATTGTCATAAGTGATGCTTCTCATTAGATTTTTTTACCCTTTACTGGACTACTGTGAGAATAAATCATACATTAAAGGCTGTACAATAAATAATAATTTTTAAATACCCCAAATTATTAAAAAAATAAATTTTGAAAGATTGTTTCTTCAAATTACAGTAATGTGGCTTATTAATTAACGTTCTAATTTAAACATATAATTTATTTATTATTATTTATATTAAATATAAATTATAATTATTTTCCTTTTTATTTTGGAGTTAAGTATTAGCCAGAATTGCCCTTGAAAGTTTGTCACGTGATTCACCTAATTTTTATTGTCATGAGAGAGCAATGTTATTTTAGTATTTTAAAGATTTTCATATATTTTGTGTATTTCTTTGTATACTTTAGTATTTTATATGTTTAGTATTTTATTCTATTTTATTTATATACATTTATAGTATTTATTATTATTTAGAATTAGTATATTTTATACTTTTATAGTATTTTAGCGGCTACACTTTATTTTACAGTCATTTTACTTACAGTGTACTTAACCAAGAAAGTACCAGGTAGTATAAGTCGGGTAACACAGGTTAAACTTAGGTGTAGGGGTATGTACAGGGTTAGCACCTTGTTATTACCCAGTTATTGTTATTGCTAGTACAAAATAAAGTGCTACAATTAATGAAAACTATTTCTAATAATTTTAATTTTAGTTAACAATTACAATGCTATGAGAGCGAGTGCAGAGCGTCTGTGTAACACTGGGATGTGTGTGTATCAGGTCTTCCCCCGGAAGCTGGTGTCATTCTCGCAGTGGATCGACCGCACACGTTGGGCTCGTAACACATGGGCCATGGCTGCCATATTTGTTCTGACCATGGCTGAGGTGGCCGATATGGTGAGAAAAGACACATTTCACCTCTTTCCAAATTATTATTACTGAGTGTGTAAATCATTCTTTCTTCTGGCATCTTTGTATGATGTCATGCAGCTTGCCTATTGCATTTTTCAAGTATAATTTTGTAAAATCAGACTATTAAAGATTCAGCGCAATGAATCTCGCAAACAGAAGTCTTTTTCTTGTCCTTTTTCTTCAGCTGAGCTGTGTTCAGCCTCCTTTCGTGCTTCTGAACACCACATCCGGCATGACCCTCGAGTCCCTGGGTGACGGCGGATGTGCCGAGAACCCCAAATACTACGGATACATATCAGTGCTGTCACTTGTGGCCACTGTCATGCTGGTGCAGCTCAGCCATGTGGTCAAGCTGGCGCTCATGCTGTTGGTTACAATAGCAACAGGTGCTGTAAACCTCCACAGCTGGATGTACATTTACGACATCTATGATTTAATTCGGTACCTTGACTACAGGTGAGACAAGCTTGAGTTTGGGTCCAGACGATCTGTTTGAAAAGTGATCAAAATACAGTAGAATCATAATGTAAAATATTATTTCAATTTAAAATAACTGTTGTGTATTTGAATCATTACTCCAGTCTTCAGTGTCACATGATCCTTCAGAAATCATAATAATATTCAACAGAAACATTTCTGTTTATGATCAGTGTTGTTGATTAATATATATATATATATATATATATATATATATATATATATATATATATATATATATATATATATTACATTTATTTTTACATGACATTAACTTATTTATATCATTTTACACCCAGTTAAATTGGATTGTGTGTTTAATAAATCAAATGCAAGGTTAAATTGCGCTTTAAACCACTCTTGGAAATTGTCTGACACCTGAATAGTTTTTCATTATTTTCAGTTATTCAGTGGTTCCCACCAGATATCTGCTGACCATGATGATTATCATCATGATGATGAGTTTCTACTATTTTGCACGTCAAGTATGTCCAACAAAAGCTTAAAAACTGAAGTTTATTTCCTTTCCTCCATTTTTCACAAATATTAGCATGTTATTTCTGTATTCAGGTGGAAAAACAGTCACGTAAACTGTTTCTGTGGAAGATTGAGGTTCATGATCAGAAGGAGAAAGTGTATGAAATGAGAACATACAACGAGGCGCTGGTCACTAACATGCTTCCTGAACACGTGGCCAAACACTTCCTGGGCTCCAAGAAGAGAGATGAGGTATGTACAGAAGCTTGTTTATGCCACGGAATAACAATTTTAACCTTATTTCCTTAATCCTACTTTTCTTAAATCTCTTAATTCTACCTTTTTTTTGGCTTCTTTTCTCTGAATTCTAAGTTTACTTATCATAATAATAGTTTAAATATCTATAATTATCTAGACTAAGTATATATATATATATATATATATATATATATATATATATATATATATACTTAATGTTTTTATTGCAGGTTTATATCAGTTTATACATTTTCTTATACCCCATACTTTTGACTTTTGTGTACATCTCACATTTTTTAATTTTTTCTCTTAAATCAAAAGTTCCATCTTGGAATTTTGGCTTTTTTTCTCTGAATTCTAAGTTTAAATATTGTATTTTTATTTTTATTTATTTTTTGCTAGTTTATGTCGGTTTATAACTTATCTTATATCCCATACTTCTGATTTTTCACTTAATTCAGAGTTTACATCTCGCAATTTTGGATTTTTTTTTCTTGCAATTCAGCCTTTTCTGTTTAGGCCATGGTATAATAAATTAAAAAGGTCATTGCAACTTTTTATCTCACTTTTTCTTGCAGTTGAGATTTTATATCTGTATGTAATTTTATCATATAAAATTATATAATAGATATCTTTATATAATCTTTTATAACTCAGAACTGGCTTATAACAGGCTTTTCAGAATTGCGAGTAAAAAAAAAAAAAAAGCTGAATTATAAGATAAAAAGTTCTAATTACCATTTCTCTATATTCCTTTCCGAGTATAGAGTTTTTATTAGTTTAGTCATTAATAAAAGTGCACATTGATTTCTATTTGTCTATTTCAGGAACTTTACAGTCAGTCTTATGATGAGATCGGCGTGATGTTCGCCTCAATTCCTAACTTCTCTGACTTTTATACGGAGGAGAGTATAAACAATGGAGGGATAGAATGCCTCCGGATCCTGAATGAGATCATCTCTGACTTTGACAGTGTGAGTGCCTCTTGTCCTTTATTTCTTCATATATGTCATTATTTGTTCAGCAGAAGTTTTCTTTAATATCATACAATGCCTTTTTTGATTCTGAGTAGCTTCTGGATCGCACAGACTTTCGCTATATTACGAAGATCAAGACCATTGGTAGCACATACATGGCTGCATCAGGCGTGACGCCGGAGAGCAACACCAACAGATACACCGAGCGCAAGGTCAGCTCCACAACACAAACTAGAGCTCATATTACACTAATAAATACTGTGTTACTGATGATGATGGTGATGATGATGATTTGTGTGTTATACAGATAGAGGATCAGTCCATGTTGGAGCGCTGGCAACACTTTGCTGATTTGGCAGACTTTGCACTGGCTATGAAAGTCACACTTGGAAACCTAAACAAACAGTCATTCAATAACTTCATGCTGCGCATAGGTCAGAAACAGTGCTTTAAGTGGCCCAAAAGAGTGCCGGTGCTCTATTATAGCCCAAAAAAAAATTATTTTCTGTTTTTTTTTTTTTTGGATGACTCCCCTCATCCCCTGAGGTAACAACAACTATATTGAAGGGGTTTTATATACAGCAGTCAACAGGCGACCTTAAGAATAAATCCTTTTATTAGTTTGTGGATTTGCTTGAGCTAGAAAGAACTACTGAACATAAATAAAATGTGCAAAAGGATTTTGAAAAAATACCCTTAGAAAGAGCTACTGCATTCAAACTCCCGAACTGATTCAAATGATTCGCGATCCCCAAACTGACTCAATGATTCGCGAACCCGCTCCGATCTCCCGAATTGATTCAAATGATTCGCGATCCCCAAACTGACTCAAGGATCCGCGAAGCCGCTCCGAACTCGCGAACTGATTCAAATTATTTGCGATCCCCAAATTGACTCAATGATTCGCGAACCCGCTCCGATCTCCCGAACTGACTCAAATGATTCGCGATTCCGCTCCGAACTCCCAAACTGACTCAAATGATTCGCGATCCCCAAACTGACTCAAATGATTCGCGAACCCGCTACGAACTCCCGAACTGACTCAAATGATTCGCGAAACCGCTCCGAACTCCCGATCTGACTCAAATGATTCACGCTCCATACTCCGAACTAGGAAGAATTAGGAAGCATGCATTGTGTAGGGCGTTGTGAAAAGCGGCAGCGCAGGCAAAGGATTAAAACCTCTATTAAAGCAGATTTCCAAATGAATGTACCAGTACGCTAAAAGTTCTGGGTGCATGGAGAGGTGGCAGTACGCTCAAGAGCTATATTTGGAAGTGCCGGTACTTAGTACTGGTGCGTACCGGCCCACTTAAACACTGGAAAGCATCTGACTGAACTACAGACACATATTACTTCTACTTCTATAATAATAGAGTTGAGGATGTGTTAAATTTATGGTACTGTGACCATGCTGTTTGTGTGTGTATTATTGTCAGGTATGAATAAGGGGGTGTGTTAGCTGGAGTGATTGGCGCTCGCAAACCTCATTTCGATATTTGGGGAAACACTGTAAATGTGGCCAGTCGTATGGAGTCCACTGGGGTTATGGGTAACATACAGGTGATAAATGCTTCATTTTATTAGACGTTTTCTTAAAAGTTATTTAAAAAATAACTGGCCAATATGGCATAAAATAAAATAAAAATTATATTTTTAATATCAGTCATTTAAATGTTCAATATTAAGCCTTTTGACAAACATTTACATGTTTTCCACATATCTCACGGTTTTTACTTTTTTTCTCATAATTCTAAGTTTACATCTCACATTTCTTACATTTTTTATCTGAATTCTGAGTTTGCATTATGCAATTGTGACATTTTAGTTTGTCACAGAAAAAAAAATTAACAACTAACTGCGACCTTTTATCTCACAGTTCTGACTTTTTCTGCAATTGCCAGTTTATATCTAACACTTCAGACTTTTCTTCTTAAAATTTCAAGTTTATATATCACAATTCTGAAGTCATAGCTTGCAATTGTTTTTGTGAGTGATACAGATATATCTGTGTTCTTCTGGTGCTGGTGCTCCACAGGTGGTGGAGGACTGCTGTAACATCCTGAAGGAGTACGGTTTCCGTTTCGTCAGAAGAGGACCCATCTATGTAAAAGGAAAAGGAGAACTGCTCACTTTCTTCATGAAGGCCAAAGACAAGCCTGTCGCAAAGACGACCGCAGTCTCTCTCCCACATCAAATACCAGACAAACCCTGAGAAGAGAGAAACAATAGAAAGGGGACAGAGTCTCCCTAATGAACACTGAAGCTCAACATTGTCTGCAGCACATAGACAATAACGCTAAAAAATTACCCATTAAAAACAACAGCCAAAAGTTTGTATTACCAGAAAAACATCTATTGTTTGTTGTATTTTAAAAGCACGTTCCATCATTGAGACAGATCAATCTGGTCTGTTGAGTTTTTCATGCTTTATACACTTTCATTTAGTAAAAATGCTGATAAAGAACATATGCATCCATATAAGGATCAGGTTACAGAAAACTGAATTGTTATTTGTAATTATTGAAAATGTTAGCACATAAAACACATGAAAAGTAAAGCACAAAAAAAGTATAAAATAGACAATGATGGAAATTCTGTTAATTGTTAACAAAAAACACGATCAGGAGCTAAAAACTCAAAATACTAGCCAGTAAGGGGTTAAGTAGTCAGATCAAAGGCACATGCATCTCTTCAACAGAACATGAAAGATTTTGTATATCATTCATTATTTTAATTCTATAATGAAAGCATCAACAGAAGGGAGAATTTTATTCTATATTTGTATTTCATGTATAGCTTTAACCAAGAATATCACAGATACCATATTCTTATTGACGTGTAGTCAGAAAGTTTTTTAACGAATGGCATTTTAATACTTAAACATCTGGTCTGTATCTCAATGCCAGCAGGCAGTCTGATGTTTTAATGCTTTTTTATACAATAACATTCGGTTTGTTTCATGTACACTCTGTGAAACTCATGGTTGTAGATCAGATTATTACTGATAATATATATATATAATTTATTTTAATTTTTTGTAGATTGTGGATTTAGAAGCTCAGATTGACAGAATAAGAAATATGATTTAAAGAGTCTTAAAAATGTACATTAAGCAGCCAAACTTTAGTAGATTATTGCTGACTTCATCGATAGATAGATAGATAGATAGATAGATAGATAGATAGATAGATAGATAGATAGATAGATAGATAGAAAATAAATAAAATTTTATGCATTTAGCGGACACTTTTATCCAATGCGACTTCCAGTGCATTCAGGCTAACATTTTTTACCTAACATGTGTTCCATGGGAATCGAACCCACAACCTTTTGCGCTGCTAATCCAATACTCTACCACTGAGCCACATGAAAAATAAAAAGGACTATTATCAACAAGAAGAAAAAAACAGGTTCCATATATTTTTATAGATTCACTGATCTGATAATCTGTTAAACCATGTATATATAAGATCATAATTATTGATGAATTAATAGTCTGTGGTAAGTTTCTTCGTGCGCCCCCTTTTGGCCGGGCTCCGTCCGGAAGTGAGGCAACAGGGGAATGTCCGGTGACGTCAGCACGTCTGGACGCCATTAGATCTGCAGCTGTTTGGAGAGCAACAACAACAAGACGAAAGACCCTTGTACGGAACGCGCTCTGGACCGCGGGAGCCCGACGCCTCTTTCCCCTCCCCCGGGCTTCACCGGCTTCTAACCACGGCCGCTCTCGGTGAGGAAACTCTGGCCTCCGCTTCCTCCTCCTCCGACTCGGACACCGGCGGAGCGTCGCCGCCCCCGCGGAAGAAGCGCCGAGCCTCGTCGGCGGAGGGAGTAGGAGAGCCCGGTGCTTCAGCAGGCCTTACGTCAGCGACCCACCTCAGCCGAACCGGCACCAACATGCAGTCGAACGGGACGGGACAGGAACAGAACCACCCGGCCAGCGCGCAGAACGGAGATGCCAACGGCCTCCAGAGCAACGCAGGCTCGGCTTCGGGGGCCTCCGGGACAGGTTCGGGTTCCCTGAAGAAGAAGAAGCGTCTGTCTCAGGCGGAGGAGGACGTGATCCGCCTCATCGGACAGCATCTGAACGGGTTAGGGCTGAAGTAAGTGTCGCGGTAATGAAGAGTACCACCGGACCGAGTCGGTTCTGTTTTGACAGATCGCAGATTTTGTAGCCGATATGTGATCAACGAAGCGAACTCTCGACGAAACATCGTGTTTTATGACAGTCAAAACCTTTATAGTCTGATAAAATGACATACAGATATCCACAACGTAATCAGTTAACGCTAGACACAAAGAGACTTGCGATCACAGATGACAGCACGCCTGTCAAATATTTGTCGGGCCCCGAAAACATATTTGAGCTTTAATAGTGTCAAAAGTAACGTACAGATAAATTCAGTACATATCAACATCCCTCTGGCGATGTATCACATATGTGTTTTTACGCATTATCAATTGATTTTGACATTGTGTGTTTGCTTTAATGGCGGCTGTGGAATGTGTGTGTGTGTGTGTGTGTGTAGCAGCTGGTTTACATTAGAAAGAAGCTCGAATCTAATTTTAGTGAGATCTGCTGAAGCCATCAGCTGTCACTCAGATTCAAACACCAAAAACGATCGCAATGCATATCAGCGTACTTGAAAACTCACGTCCAAGATCTGGACTGCAAGATGAGCTGAAAACGTCAGTAAAAACTGAAAAAACATCCATCCCCTCCCCCCTTACACAAACACACACACACTCTCTCTCTTTTGCAATCATAGCATGACGTCATTCTGTCAGACCCTGCATTCAAAACACTTTCTAGAAACCTTCACCTGTCTGTAGCATCCCAGTCACCACCATCATTTTCATCAGCATGTTTGAGCTTGTTTTTCAGTCTTTAATAACCTAAAAATATATTTTCAGAAATGTTCAATTCTGAATATAGGACCACCCACATGCCATAATAAATCTATATGACACACGTAAGAGTTACGATGTGGCAGAGTAATGCAGGTAATTACATATAAATTCCCCTTGAACCCCTTCAGCGATGATTATTTTCATTATTTAGCAAGGCATTAGTGTGTTAATGCTTTAATGAAACAGGTAATGCATATGTTAGGAACACACAAGTTAATAGATGGCCTTTTAACTTTATTATTCATGTCAGATAGGATGCAAACAGTACTTGAGATGCCAGCTGTTGTTTTACTCCGAGATATAGCAATTAGAAACAATCAAGATTTAGTTATTGTTTTCACTAAAGGTCAAATAAATGAGAAGGGTTGAATGCACTGTGATGCATTGCGCATGTTTGTGAGGTCTCTCTGTCTCTTTCCAGTCAGACGGTGGATTTGTTAATGCAGGAATCTGGCTGTAGACTGGAGCATCCATCAGCCACAAAGTTCCGGAACCACATCATGGAAGGCGAATGGGACAAGGTGAGCTTATGCCAAGCATCATATCATGATTTTGAGTCAGAAGTTATTGGGAGGGATAGTCACCTTTATCCTGAATCGGTCAAAGTTGACAATATTTTCATGCCATATGTGATGCATCAGTGCATAGTAAAGAAAATGTTTGTCCTCATAACCTTTCATCAAAATAAGAGTCTGTATTTTTTGGCAGAATTTTAACCTTGTTCCAATTCTTATGAAAAGTCTTTTCATTTTTTTAAAGTTTGAAGTTAGGCCAGATTTAATTTTAAATATATTTAATCATAGATAGACATATATTTTTTTTTACTTTTGTAATTTGTTTTTATTATTATTTGTTGTTAACAATTTAATTTTTCTATTTTTCACTTGTCTCTAACCGTGAATATAGCTCTGGTAGCTGGGATGGCTTTAAATATAACGATAATAAACAAACAGTTTTTTCCAGTAATTTCCTAGCGGATAAAGTGGCTACTTTTCCTCATTAAATCTCTTACAGTGGGGAAAATATTTATTTGATCCACTGCTGATTTTGTAAGTTAGCCCACTTACAAAAAAAATGAAGGGTCTAATTTTTATGGTAGAATTATTTTTATGGATAGAAACAGAATACCAGCCAAAAAATCCAGAAAAAAAACACATTATATAAAGTTCAGAAATAGATTTTCATTTCAGTGAGTGAAGGAAGTATTTGACCCCCAAGCAAATCATGACTTAGTACTTGCAGAAGCCCTTGTTGGCAAGCACAGAGGTAAGACGTTTTTTGAAGTTGGTCACCAGGTTTGCACTCATCTCAGGAGAAGTTTTACTCCCCTCCTCTTTACTGATCCTCTCTAAATCCTTAAGGTTTCTTGTCTGTTGTTGGAAACTCACAGTTTCGGCTTCCTCCACAGATTTTCTGTAGGACTGAGGTCTGGAGACTTGGCAAGGCCACTCCATGATCTTAATGTGCTTCTTCTTGAGCCACTCCTCTGTTGTCTTGGGGGTATATTTCGGGTCATTGTCCTGCTGGAAGACCCATCCATGATCCTTCTTCAGTGTTCTGGCTGAGGGAAGGAGGTTCTCAGTCCATTTGCCTCTAAATGCAGTGAAGTCGTCCTGTACCCTTAGCAGAAAAACAGTCCTAAAGCACAGTGTTTCCATCTTAGTGCTTGACGGTAGGGATGGTGTTGTTGGGGTTATTAAGATCATTAACAAGCTCCTCCCGTGTAGTTCTGGGCTGATCCCTCACCTTTCTCATCATCATCTTTGCCTCATGAGGTGAGATCTTGCACAGAGCTCCTGACTGAGGCCGGTTCATGGCTGTTTTGTATTTTGTATCACAGTTGTCTCCTCCTCACCAAGCTTCTTGCTGACGGTCTTGTTGCCCATTCAAGCCTCGTCTCTGAATCCTCGGACAGATCTTTGGTCTCGTCTGTGGTGGTGGGAGAGGTTGGAATGGAAGATACAGATTGTGTGGATGGGGCCTTATACACCTAACAAACTGACATTAGTGACCTGTTTACACCTAGACATTTCATGTGTTTTCGCTGAAGGGATATCTATCTGATTTATCAACGTTTGTTGAAACATTTCCAATTACACTTGGCCACATAGATGTGTCATTTAAGAACGGATGTAAATCTAATCTTCAATTCCCGCACTACATTTCAATTTTAATGGAGTCAACAAAAACAAAAGATGAGCACTGTATTTTATTAGTTACCAGCTCATTTAAATATCAAAACCCACAATAATAGAGCGCGCCATCATCACTGGAAAGTTTGCACATCTGCTTGCTGAAGAAATGCACTTCAAACTTCGGTACATTATCACTGTCATATCTGACTATAGTGTCATGTAGCCTATAACACGCTTATTATTTTGAATGTTTTGAGAGGAGTAAAATTTACATATGTGGTTTCAGCAACCAGATGCATTTACACTTGTCCAGTTTAATCTGGAATGCATCCCAGACACTTCCTGAAGTGGTTTGAGTGATCGGATTATTATCTGTCTCGAATGTGTTTCGGATGGCATTTACACCTGGTCTTTTCACGATCAGATAGCAATCAGATCAGAAAAAATGCATGAAGTGACCAGGTGTAAACAGCCCCTAGGAGGAACTTAAAGTTGCAGGACTAATCTGTGTTCCTCATGGACACGTAACCAGTCTGTGGGAGCCAGAATTCTTGCTGGTTGGTAGGGGATCAAATACTCATTTCACTGAAATGCAAATCAGTTTCTAAACTTTTATATAATGTGTTTTTTCTGGATTTGTTTTGGTTAATATTCTGTCTCTATACATTAAAATAAGCCTACCATAAAAATTACAGACCCTTCATTTCTTTGCAAGTGGGCAACTAATGCAGGGATCAAATTCTTTTTTTTTTTCCAGTTTCTGTTTACATTTAATGGTTTAAATAATTTGAATAATAAAAAAGGATCATAACATTTTATCGATTAAATAATTTATTATATTTTAACACTTGTAGTTCCATATCATGTTTTATTTTTTCATAACTTCAGTGTTGTCTGTTTACATTTTTCAGGGTTTTTTTAATGATAAAATAATTTTTTTATGGAAAATGGAAATGTATACAACTTGAACAATTTATAAATAATCCTTTAAAATAAATTTTTAATTTCAACAATTCCATTCCATTGTGGCAAACAAAGTGCTACCCAACAGAGATTTACTTTTTTAATTAAAATATCTTATTTAAATGCAGTTTTAATAGTAATAAAAAACAATAGTCGTGGAAAGCATAGGGTTTTTTAAATTGTGAATGCTGTGTCATGTTTATTAAGGATGAGCATGCAGACTGATGGGTGAACTGTAGGTCGAAGGTCATGTAAATGTGTATGTGGGGACGGTGAAAGGTCATAAAAAAAAGCTTAATTCATTCTGATTTTGTGTGCATGTAGATTTGTTCTTCTCTATCTTTGCCAAGACTTTAACATTTTGATTCTTTAATGCAGCAGTTGTAAGTGTGATTTAAAAAAAATAAAATAAAAATGAATTAGACCGTGAATGCATGTCTTTCCCTTTCTGTACACTTCATGAGTAAACTGAAAGAAAAGAGTCTAAAGCTGTTTGAAAAGTGGACTCTCATTTTTGACTGCAGTGCAGTTTAAATGGGTGGAAATAAAAACAATCCAGTTATGTTGTATTTCATCCAGGAAGAAGCAGGTTTATTTGAGAGAGGAGAGTTTGGACTATTGAAACCAAGCTCTGGGGCAGAAACAACAATCATGTTCAACCTTTAGGGAAATGCTTTTCAGAGCTCATGGTGGAGTAAGATAAACCCTAGAAATGATTTGCACATTTAGTTGATCGTGCTTCTGGCTTGAGGAACTGTTTGGACCGCTGAAGCAGAAGGTTTATTTTCCTTGTCTTCTGGCTCTCTGAACTAACAGTGGCAAAGCTGAATCCTATTTTCCACCTTATTCATTTCTAGTTTTCCATCTATTTAGAGAGGTATATACTGCTTTTTTTTCTTTTTGTGCAGAAAAAGCTGATCAATTTCGAAGCAATAGTACAATCAAATAAACAAATTCATAATATACTCATTTTCTTTTGTCTCATCCTCATTTTGAACAATATATCTATTGTTTTAGAATTTAAATCTGTGTTTTGCTTATTTAATATTTCTTTAAAATTCACAACACTTTTGGTGTTTTGCTATCTAAGATATTTAGACATTTGAAGAGGTACTGAAGTGTCCAGGGGCTATTATATTGAATTCAAATTAATTTAGTTTTTTAGGTTAACATGACTTATTTTGTCTGAGCTTGACTTTTTTTAAAAGTAAACCCTATATGGTTGATGGTGATATTTTTCCTCCCAAAATGCTGGATGAAAATACTGAACTAATGCTTTTGTTTCTTTGTGGGACACAGGCAGAAAATGACCTCAACGAGCTGAAAGCATTGATGCATTCACCCAGCGCTATTGTGGTAAGAGCACCGGACTGAGCTTCTGTAGTGTTGTAGAAAGGCTTATTACTTCGCTAGTTTGTAACTAACTCTTGTGCTTGATTTGGTTACACCACGTGATCTTAAGTAGTTCAGCCAAACTTTAGATATGGAGTAATTTAGCATTACATCACTTCCTTACCAATGGATCACCATCAGCAGTGAATGGGTGCCGTCAGCATGAGAGTCCAAACAGCTGATTAAACCATCACCATAATCCACAAATGATCCATACTGCTCCAGTCCATCAGTTAACATCTTGTGAAGAGAAAAGCTGTGTGTTTGTAAGAAACAAATCCATCTTTAAGACATTTAAACTGTAAACCATCGCTTCTGGTTCAGAAGTTCATAATCCATACTAAAGCTTCCTAGAGTGAAAACATTCAGTAAATATTCATTTTGGCCTGAACTGTTCCTTTAAGGCAGAACATGACTAGTGAGTTGTAAGCGCTATGTAAAGTAATGCATAATCACATAATATGACATTT
This sequence comes from Carassius auratus, assembly GCF_003368295.1. Taxonomy (NCBI): domain Eukaryota; kingdom Metazoa; phylum Chordata; class Actinopteri; order Cypriniformes; family Cyprinidae; genus Carassius; species Carassius auratus. The sequence continues at coordinate 78,734 of NW_020524667.1, forward strand.
ACCCCTGATGATCAAATATCAGCCTTCAAATTAGAGAACAGAAGTTGTTGCTTCTCGTGTTAAGGTTGATTCTAACTTAATTTGTCTCACATCATTTTCTGTAAAAGTAAGTTTGATACTTTATCATGAAATAGTGTAATTAAGTATTTTATATGGGAACAACAATCAGAAACTATTTGAAGTTGATGTAAATAAAAACTTGAGTTGACTTTATTTGACATGCACATCGAGAAATCGAACGCTGTTTAGATCAGGTTTATTTTGAAGAGCCGTTTATTCACATAATATTCTGTTAATTTAAAATGTAGATGAGTGTAAATGTCAACATCATATATTTCTAAAGTAGGTGAAGAAATTAGCTTTTTGATGTGATTCACTATCTGCTGTTTTATTTCATCTGAAATTCTTCCAGAAATATTTAATTTATGGATAGAATCATTTCCATGGTGCGACAGAAAAATTTGGCATATTATTTTTAACGTAGTGCCCCTTTATGTACAGATGGAGTGACCACTAGTAGTTTTTAGTGTAGTTCTGTGAGTAAAGGCCAGTCTTTCCTTAAAAAAATAAGATTTAAGTGAAACATCTTTAAAAGAACCCAGTTGTCTTTGCATTCACACTGTCTGTGTCCTTAAAAGGGGGCTCAGATTTTGTGCCATTTTACTTGTAACCATGTTTTTAGTTGTGACTGTTGTGTGAATGTTAAGTGGATTATTGAGCCGTATATTTGAGAAATGTCACTGAAGTGCCACTGAAAGTGAATCTTTCTTCGATCTCTCTTCTAGCGGATGAAGTTTCTGTTATTACAGCAGAAGTATCTGGAGTATTTGGAGGACGGAAAAGTTCTGGAAGCTCTTCAGGTGTTGAGAGGAGAGTTGACTCCGCTCAAATACAACACCGATCGAATCCACGTGCTCAGCGGGTACTAAACACCACACACACATGCACATTAACATACTCCACTTGTAAGGTTTACTTGGTATTGCTAAAATTAAATTTTGCTGTATAGACTTAGAATGTCATTTTTATTTCCAATTTCCTACTATTGTGCTCTGAAGAAAGTGAGAGTCATTTTGTGATTGTCTGTAATGGCTGTGACGTCTGTCGATGGCTCACTCTGATTGGCTGTGTGTTTTAAGGTATCTGATGTGCAGTCACGCTGAGGATCTGAAGGCAAAGGCTGAATGGGAGGGAAAAGGTGCTGGGTCACGATGTAGATTATTGGACAAACTCCAGAGTGAGTGCACAACCACAAACGCATATATATTTTCAGAGCTATATAAGTGAGGACACACCATAGACTCAATGCATTTTTATTAGGGATGTATAATATATCACCCCAATTTTGGTTACGAGCCAATATGCTGTTTTATTGAGTTTTTCCACTGCCATTATTTGTACAATATTTATAAAATTAATATAATTTGTTATAAGAAATATAAGAAAACCGTTTTGCATTTTTTGAATGGATTGTTATTAACTGTCACCCCGTTTACTTCACTATATTACAATTAAATCCTAATCTAATCATGACAAACTATATACCATTGGAAAGGTCTAAGACTCCTAAATAGATATTTTACCAATCTTTTTTGTTAAAAATTATGTAGGGAAAGTAATAGATTAATTTATGGCAAGAGTGCACCTCAAAAAGCTCCATCATAACAGAAGTTCTGACCTTTGTCCCAAAAAAAAAAAAAAGTCTTCTTTGTTGCCTTTTTCTCTATCACACTTTAGATATCATCAGATAATCACTTGATAAATCACTTGAAAACTTAAAATCTCAACCTATTTCAAAATCAAACATTGCGTTACCATGAAAATGGTAGATCAAAGTCATGTTACAAAATGTTTTCAGTCATGAATTATACAAATTTAGGTTTGGATCATGCACTTTAACGTCTGTGTTCAAAAATGTGAGTGACAGTTAACAGGTTAAGGACATCTCAGAAAGGAGAATTTGTCCAATTTCGCTCAAACTGTGTGGTGGCAGATTTTTGTTCTTCAAGTTTATAGACACAGTCTTTCGTTATTCACACTGTTCTCTATTATTTTCAGATCATGTATCTAGATGTATAATTGTGTGTTTGTGTTTGTTATTTAGCGTACCTGCCCCCGTCTGTAATGTTGCCTCCTCGCCGGCTGCAGACGCTGCTCAGACAGGCCGTGGAGATGCAGAGAGATCGCTGCCTTTACCACAACACCAAACTGGACTCCAGTCTGGACTCTGTGTCCTTACTGCTGGATCACGTCTGCAGCAGGTGTGCCACGTTAACTCTTTCTAACGCACCCCTCCGTGACTCCGTCCTCAGAGATTTCACAGGAGCGGCTGTTCTTGTGTTTGCAGGAAGCAGTTTCCCTGTTACACGCAGCAGATCCTCACAGAGCACTGCAGTGAAGTCTGGTTCTGCAAGTTCTCCAACGACGGCACTAAACTCGCCACCGGCTCGAAAGACACGACTGTGATCATCTGGCAGGTGGAGCCGGTGAGTGAGGATGTCTGTCACATGCAACAAAACATTGCTCTGTTTGTTTAAAGAAAGTTGGTGATTTTAAAGTGACGGTGACCCTTTTTTTTTTTTTTTTTAAATGAACCTAATCTTGAATAACTTGATTTAAAGAGACTCGATGGTTAGGTATGAATGTGCTCTCTCACACACAGGATTCGCATCAGTTAAAGCTCATACGGACTCTGGAGGGTCATGCGTACGGTGTGTCGTATCTCGCCTGGAGTCCTGATGATGTTTACCTGATCGCCTGCGGCCCAGACGATTGCTCTGAGCTCTGGCTGTGGAATGTTCAGGTAAACACAGCGCACATCTCTTTTTTGTAAGTTTTTCCCATTAATATGCATTTTCTGGATTTTAGCATGAGATTTTCCCAATGTAAAGTTGCGTTCAAGTCAAAGACGATGAGTGCACATGAACCTAGCTGAAAATTTGCTAGAAACCAAAGATTTAGTCAATAGTACTCATGGCAGAAGAAAATTGGTTTTTTATTGTATTATAAATTGTAATGGTGGATGTGTGCTATAATTTAGTTTCTGTAGATTGCTTGATGCAGAATCGGTTTTAAGCATGATGGGAAGTTTAAAACCTCACTCATTCAGCCACATTTGAGGCTGACGGCTTATATGACATTTTCCATCATTCTTTGTGGCTCATCAAAAAGGATAATAATAAAAAAAAACATTTTTAGATAAAACATTCATTGTTTAAAACACTACCTTTGCTCTTCAGTTTGATGCATGACACTTATGTAAAACATATTTAACTTACATCATCATTATTAAAACATCCACAATCTCAAGTAGGATCACGTTTTCAATTATGAAAGAATATTTATTAAGAAAATGTATTAATAATAATTTAAATGTGTATTAACCCTCTCAAGGCAGGCATTGCTGATTTGCAACAGTTAAAAACTAATTACCTTATTACTCCAGATACATATTTTATGTATCTGGAGTACTAAAAACTTGTTACTAAAACTTAATTTGAGCCTGAGAGGGTTAAAATAACATGATGATTAATAAAGCTTAAAAGCTATTAAAAATGATTACATATATATTTAAAAATAAAAAAAATTTGAAAACATTTTTTTATAATTTATTCCAACAATGTAATCTTTCCATTTACTGGCTTTAAATCATTTTAATGATTAACACTTTCTAAATGGTATTAATAAATAATTAATAAAGAAATTCAGATTAATGAAAATAAAATTGTGTAGAAGTTATTTTTTATGTCAGAAAATCTTGTTAAATTGTATTGTATTATTCATTAATAAATTATTAAAATTAATTTATATTTTAAAATGTATTAATTTCAGAATCTTTTTCCAAATTCAAAATTATTTAAATATCTATTTATTACTTTCGAATTTTTTTTTTTATATCTGTGTGTTAGTATGTTATTTATTTTTCTATTTATTTTGAAATGGTGTAATAAATCTCAATAATTGCCACAGTGTTTTAGATGTAGCCTTCATCTGTAGCTCAGCTCTGACCTCTGACTCTCTTCTTCCACCTGGCGGTCAGACAGGAGAACTGCGGACAAAGATGAGTCAGTCTCATGAGGACAGCCTGACCAGCGTGGCCTGGAACCCTGACGGCAAGCGCTTCGTCACAGGAGGACAGAGAGGGCAGTTTTACCAGTGTGTAAGTTCAGAACGCACTTAAATAGGTTTGATTGTGGGATTCGCCAGGCTTCTCTTTAGTAATGAGTTGTTGGTTGTGATTGGACAGGATCTTGACGGAAACCTGTTGGAGTCGTGGGAAGGCGTGCGTGTGCAGTGCCTCTGGTGTATGGCCGACGGCCGCAATGTTCTCGCCTCTGATACGCACCAGAGGATCCGTGGATACAGTTTCGAGGACCTAACAGACAGAAACATGTAAGCAGCTGTTTGATTTGACTTTCAGTCGCTTCTGAGTTGAAATCTGTCTCTGACCTTCTTCTTCTCTCTCTGTCTGTACTGTAGAGTTCAGGAGGATCATCCTATAATGTCTTTCACTGTTTCCAAGAATGGAAGATTAGCTTTGTTAAATGTAGCAACTCAGGTAAGCCCATGTGTCTCAAACATACGTTACATATAATATCAAACAATATCCAAAATGTTTACTTTTTCTAATTCATGTTTTTAGAATATTTTTTTTATCATAATAATCAATATTTTCATATATTTCTTTTTTTTTATACATTTTCACATGATTTTTATTGTAGCTATATTGCTTTTTTATACATTTACTACCTTTGAATTAAATTGTGTAGTTTTGATAATTAAACTTTTATATATTTATATATATATATATATATATATATATATATATATTTTTTTTTTATGCATTTATTTTCAATAATTGTTTAGATTTTTTTATTTTTATTAAAAAAAAAGTGATGTTTTATTAAATAATAATAAATATTATTAATAATTCCTACAGTTATTTTTTAATTCATTTTCAGTTAATTTTGAGATTATTGCATGAAATTGCATTGCAGCAATGTTATTCTTATCATTTAGCATCTTTCTATTAAATTGTGTTGTTCTGTTGTTTGTTGATTATGCAGGGTGTTCATCTCTGGGACCTACAGGACCGTGTGTTGGTCAGGAAGTATCAGGGTGTGACACAGGGCTTCTACACTATTCACTCCTGCTTCGGTGGACACAATGAGGATTTCATCGCCAGCGGCAGTGAAGGTACTTTTGTTTATTCCTCAGCTTCTTTCTTCAGGTGCATTTCGAGTGAATCTCACTCAATCTTGCTGTGTCTCTCAGATCATAAAGTATATATTTGGCACAAGCGCAGCGAGCTGCCGATCATGGAGTTGACGGGACACACACGCACAGTGAACTGTGTCAGCTGGAACCCCTGTATTCCCAATCTTATGGCCAGCGCTTCTGACGACGGCACGGTCCGTATCTGGGGACCTGCACCCTTCCTGGACGCACAAGAGCAGGACGGCCTCAATGGTACAGACATACTCTCCAATCACAGAAAATACAGGAAGTGTAAATGCACTGAGAGTCAGAGCTTCTATTCTTCAGATTCATTGATAATACTAAATACAGACAGAGAGATGGAATCAAAGTTGAAATCATTATTGAGTTTAAAAAATGTTTTTAAAATGAGCATGATTTAATACACATTCCTGTTCATAACGTGAGTGTATTAGTCACAAAATGTAGATAATTATACAGTAATAATATTATAATAATGCAATGTAATATATATAATGTTATGAATTAAATTTTTTTTTTATATTTATATATACTTCCAACTTCCAACTGCCTGCCATAAAATAAAATAAACATTTTTTTTATAAAAATGTAAAAAGTTGAAGAAAAAAAATTCATTGTTTATTAAAACAGTTTTTTGGAAAGTATTGAGTTATTTATTTTATTGCAGAAAATCCCACTCGTTTTTTGTCATATCTAATTGAATGCCCTGTTTCATATTGAAATGCTTTGTTACAGAATTAAAATGGGTTTTGTCAAATTCCTTTGGAGAATTTAAGCATTACTGCGAAACTATATAACTACTTTGCTACAGCTTAATCTTTTTTGAGGCTGTCAGACATTCAGCCAGTCGTGCATTATTTGTAGTTTTGTCATGAATGCATAAACTAGCTTTTTCTCTATAAGGAACAGAGACTATTTTGTCACTTAGCAATATTTCTAGAGAATGAGACTTACAAAAGCCCAGTTGATTTCACTGTGTTGACGTTTTTGCACCAAGGAATATTTGCTCTGATTACAGTAGTCAACATTTGATGTGGATCAAAAACGTGAATCTAAGACAAGACATTTTAGGTTTTAGGACAACTTTGATGAAAGGTTTTGATCCACTTTAAATGTTGACTGCTGTAGTCGCTATTTAACAGGAGGGTAGACTTTTTAATACAACACTCTTCTAAAAAAAACTGAAGAAAATTAAAATAACCTTTGCTTTATTTGTTTGTCATTTATTTATTTGTTTTTTGGAGTCTAGATCACTCTTATTTTACACACTCTTGTTGAAAATTTTGCAGTTGTTTTCTCCTCACCAAGGATGCATTTATTTGAGCAAAAAAAAAAAATTTAAACTGCTAAATATTAAAATGAAAATAAAATGTAATTTATTTCTGTGATCAAAGCTGAATTCTCAGCACCATTACTCCAGTCTCCAGAGTCACATGATCCTTCAGAAATCCTTCTAATATGCTTTTTTTGCTGCTCAAGAAACATTTCTGATTATTATCCATGTTAAAAAGCTGTTGTGCTGTTTGATATTTTTGTGGGAACTTCTTGGATGAGTAAAAAATTTCAAAAGAACAGCATTATTTGCAACAAATCTTATGTAACATTATAAATGTCTGCACTGTCACTTTTGCTGAATAAAATGTGTTTTTCTCTCATTTTCTCAGAGAGTTGCAGCAGTATGGACAGTTGATGGCAGCCCTGGAACAGATGACTTGTCGCAACAGAGAAAAACACAATTACAGCATTGTCCTCCTCCACAACGACACACGAGTCCAAATGCGAAAGAGATTGAGAGCCTTGTTTTCAGGTGTGCGGAGGCTGATTCTACGGATCTGATCTCTTTCCCTCCACGGGATTCCCACATTATTACCCTTTCATAAGCCCCGAAGACAAGAGCTGGAGCGCCCGGGCGGCTGTAGAAACTCACACTCAACCTTTTTCTCTCTCTCGCTCTCAATCCTCCAGCGGCAGAAGACGAAACACTTTTTTTTAAAAGAAATACTAGTCCTAGCAATTCTCTCTTTCGTTCCTTTAGCAGTCGATCAGCTTGGGCTTTAGTGTTGATGATGGAGTGCTGTAGTTTTTCTGTTTTTTTTTTTTATCTCTCAGAACATAAAAAAAAAGCATTGGTTTCAACCGTCTCCCACGTCATGCATCAGCAGGGGTCAGAGGTCGCCGTTTCGTTCTCTAAAAGAGAATTCTGCTTCAGCCTCCCTCCTGTAGCAGAGCTGTGTGTATGTGTTTGAGTGTGTGTGTGTGTGTTCAAATGTGCCTAAAGTTGGTGTACGTTCGCATGTGGCACTGTTCTCACACCAGCGTGAGTGTGTCTTTTGTTTAGCCGTACAAATCATTTTAACAGAATCTGATCGAAGCACAGAGACCTTTATCTGTGGAACAAAAACTTGAGAACCATTTTTTTTTTTTTTTTAAGAAAGCTAATAGCGAAGTTCCTTGTATTCACCACTTACCTTAGAGATGGGATTTGAAAGAGAGACTGTAATGTTAGTACAAAAATAAATTGACTTTGATGGTGAAACGCACAGCTTTAAACAGAGATACTGTGACACTCAAAATGTCCATCAGATATTCGGCTCCTGATGAGGAGTTTGTGGTGTATAAATGACCTATGCAGAAACGTTTGAGCTGAGAGCCCCCATATAAAGTTTCTCACAGCAGCCATACCAGCATTAAAATAAACCGTCTTCAAGCGCACTACAAATCCACGATGATTTGATCCACGCGAAAGCTCTGCCTGTACGCTAGTTCAGTTACATCCACACTGTCACGTTCCCTGATCTGAGCTGTTTACACCAAATATCCAGCTTCTGAGTCCCCTTTTGGAGAGAAATATTTGCTATGGACTGATATTAAATGTTTGAAAAGAAATGCTTTTCTGCCTGTTTTTATGGAAGTTTTTGTTACTTTTTTTGGTTTACAATATTTTTTTGTTATTGTCGACTTTATCTCTGTATCATTATATTAAACTATAATCAGATAAATTGTCTCCTCTTTTTTTTTTTTTTTTTTTTACTTTTAAGAATTCTTAGCTTTTTTTTCTTTTCTTTTTTTATAAATAGTTACATTAACCATAATTTTAGTAACATCCACATATGCTTTCCACAGTCATAAGATGGTGCTAAACTCCCCGGCCTTTGCCTCACAGGTGAAAGTTCATTCGGAAATCCAAATTGTCCAGAATTTTTTTCTAAAGTTACGTCACTTTAATACAGAGACATTTTTAGGGGTTTATCCTTGCCAACCTGACAGCTTGTGGAAATAATTAGAAGCAATTATTTGAGAACAATTCCTGGATGATTTTCCAGTTACTAAAGGTTTGTAAATGGATTTTGATATCGAATGGCTTTGAATAGGTCCCTTTTTAGTTTTAATTGAATTTTGCCTGTTTACTTGAGGACCATTTTGTGCCATAAGCTTAAAAATGGAATAAAATCTAAACAATAATTGGCCGCTACTCGGACCAGGCTGATGCTTGTGCACTGTGACACATCTTTGCTGTTCATTTAGCTGATATGAGAGCAGTTTCTTTGGCTTTTACTTCTCCACATTGTTTTAAAGAACTAAATACAAGCCTGCTGGTTACAGCAGTGGACATGTTAGTAATGAGTATGATGATGGGGTAGTATTGTTACTCTTGTACTGTGGGGTTTGTGTACTTTACGAACCATATGCAAGAGTGTCTTTCTTTTCCAGCTAACTCTCATGTTTGACTGAATCAGACGTGTGAGAAGTTTTCCTCATGATAACTGCTCCTGTACAAAGGGCATCCGTTTGCATTAAATGTGTTATTTCAAAAGTGATTGTACTGTTTTGTATTGTTGTGTAGGGGATGTGTTATGTATGCATATTTTCAATAAAGCATTCAGGGTTTTGAAACACAATGAAGCATTCCAACTGGTCTGCATGGGTTAAACTGTGCCCCTTTACCTTCACAGAATATTTGGGTACTTTTGGTTATTTGGTGACAAAAATAACCCTGCTACAATAAGGCAGAATAGTAATAGTGAGAGATGTACAATCATTATCACATAAAATTAGGACAACTACAAAGAATATTACTTTAATATTGCTATAAAGACACCATATGAATTTTTTCATAGCATTTAAATACTACTTTTTTTAAACTAAAGATATAATTACAATTAAAATCAATATACAAATATTCATTATTTACACGAAATAAAATAAAAAATGCGTATATAAAACCTGTAATGACAGTTATGATCCAAATAGAAATAACAGTAAAAATAACAAATGCTATTTTTAAATAAAAATTTAATAAATAACATCTTACTGCAAACCACAATACATTTATTTATTCATAAACCAAAGATAAAACCAAATAAACAAACCACAACATTACAAATTAAATTAAATAAATATTATTATTTAAAAAATAATAACAGTTGTTACAGGTAAAAGAGGTAGACATAGTTATTAATAAAACAGATCCTAATATCTTTTTAAAAGGAGTAAGTTTGTGAAAGCGACTTAGTGGTGTTTGCGTGGCAGCTTCGCCCCGCCCCCTACGTCCTCTATCGCGCGCGCGCACGCTGCGTCCTGTCGTCCGCTACAGTCATGGCGGCTCCGGTCGCTCCTCTCGATGAAGACTGGGCGGATTTTAACGAATTCAAAGTAGCCGAGTCGCACACCAGCTGGACCGCGGCACCGGAGAATTCACCGCAGATCCTATGTTCCATATCTTTCGACGAGACGCTGAGCGCGAGCTTCCCTTCCTCTCTCAGCGCGTGCACGAACGTCTCAGTGAGTGAGTCCGAGCTGCTGCGCGACGACGAGTGAGTAACAAAAACATACTCCAAATATTATAACAACGTGAAATATGGCATGGAGTATTTCATGTTTTAAACCGTAAATATGTTTGTGTAAATATACTCGCTCCAGTTTTAATTAACGTTACTGAAATGAGAAGATAAATAGTGGTTAGGTTTCATATTTTTTGCTGTTTATTTACACTACAAAAGTACCATGATTTACTGTGCTAGTACCCTGGTATTCTGGGAAATACCTTTATTGTAAGGGTATTTTGCATATGTTATATTAGCATAAAACTAAATATTTTTGTTTTTTTAATTAGGAGTGCAAAAAACACATAGGGTGAACACAAAACACAACAACAAAACACAAAAACAACAATAAAACAGCAATATTTCTGAAAAATAAGCAGAAATGACAAATGGGTAATAGTAGAAGTATTTAAATAGTAATAGCATGTATAATTATAATGATGATCGTATTTTTTAACTAAATATTAATCTCATCATACTAAGACATTACTGAGAGAAATCGAGTTACAGCTGATATTTATGTATATTTCTTTTATCTAAATCTTATTGATTTACATTACAAGCGAACAAAATCTGAAATTACTTTTGGCCATATAAATATCAGCAACTGCATCAAATTGCATATTTTTCCAAATCAGAAGCCTGATTACAGACAAAAACGTACATGCAAACTTTTTTCCGGATTTTGTCTAATTGTACAATAAACTATTCTATTTGAAAAAAAAAAAAAAATCATATGTTCCACAGGGTTGAGTGTATGAAGCCATAACCTGCATTTATGAACCTTATGAAATCTGGTAGATACTGACTTTCTAATTAATTCTTCTGTTTTCTTGTTGTTTCAAAGGATATGGAACACTTTGACGGAGAACTACGGCAATGTGATGCCAGTGGACTGGAAAACATCTCACACTCGTTCACTTCACCTGCCCACGCTGAACATCAGACCTCAGGAGGTGAGATTCATGTGTCCATCCATTCATGCCTCTCTCTTTCAATCAGTACAGACAGAGCTCTTACTGTACGTGTGTGTATTTCAGACGGGGGAGGTCAATAATCTTGATGTGTCTGATGACGAGGAGCTCAGAGATCAGATGGACATGCACACCATCATCATCTCATGTGTGAACGAGGAGCCGCTGTTCACTGCAGAACAGGTTTATACACTTCATACCTTTGAGACTAAATTAGTGAGGGCCAGTTATAGATGCAATAATAACTTTCCTCGATCATAGAAACCTGTTAACAGCAGTTGATTTAATGCCGAACATGATTTGGGTGTTTTATAACCTCATAACCTGTGTGTTACTCAGGTCATAGAAGAGATTGAAGAGATCATGCAGCAGTCTCCAGACGACGAGGAATATGAGAGTCCGTCTCAGTTTGACCTCTCCTTGATGTCGCATGAGTTACATGTGCTCACACAATCCACATCCAGAAGCAGCTGCGAGGAGCGTAAGTACTGCATGTGTGTATTCATGGCTTTTTAGTGTCAGCTGAACCCCTTTTGACCTAAAATATTTCAAGTTAATATTTCAATAATTTAACTACATTTTTGCATGGTTCTCTGATTTTAGTTAATGGTCATGTGGCATCCAGGTATACAAATAAAATATTTCATCTTTTTGTTGTTTTATTTTAATTTGTTTTTATTTGTAAATCATTTATTTTAATTTTATAATTAATGTCTCATATTTTTGTATTTTTATTAAATTATATTTTTTATGTTTTTACATTATTTATTCATTCATATACATACATATCTAACTATATACAGTGCAGGCCAAAAGTTTGGAAACATTACTATTTTTAATGTTTTTGAAAGAAGTTTTCTTCTGCTCATTTATTTGATCAAAAATACAGAAAAAAAACAATATTGTGATATATTATTATAATTTACAATAATTGTTTTTATATTTATTATACTTTAAATTATCATTTATTTCTGTGATGCAAAGCTGAATTTTCACATGATCCTTTAGAAATAATTCTAATATGATGATTCATTATCAAAGTTGGAAACAGTTCTGCTGCTTAATATTTTTTCGGAACATGTGATACTTTTTTAGGATACTTTGATGGAAAAAAAAAATGAAAAAAAAAGAAGCTATAATTATATAATATAATTATTTTGTAATAACAATATACACTACTGGTCAGTAATTTGGGGTGAGTAATTTTTTTTCTTTCTTTTAAAAATAAAATAAAATCAATACTTTTATTCAGCAAGGATGTGTTAAATTGATTTCCCAAATGGCTTTAATTTATATTATATTACTTTTCGTTATTTATATTAAGAGGATGCCCAGGTAATTTAAATCTTATATAAAATTGTTATATAATTTATAAATATAGTTTTAGATATATAGTTTTTATATGAGATTAAATGTCATATTGCAGTTCAAATCGCAGTCACAATACATTGTAGATTGTAGGAAAATGATCAAAATAAAACTCTGATGTTTTATCTGTTTACTTGCATGCCATCTGACCATTGACCAACATCAGAGAAAATGCAAATGTGTCATTTAGGAATTAAAATAGTAACTTTAATTCTCACGTATTCTATGTCTTGAGGGGTTTGGTTGATAAAAAAAAGAATAAGAACCCATGCACTGGCACGTTTTTATAGTGTATTTTACTAAAAAGTACTTTTGAGGGATGTTATATTGGAAGTTCACACAGATCTCTGTCAGAGAGTAGTGTTGAAACGAGTGTGTTATGAAATAACAGTGCTGTAGAAATGAAGATAAGCTTGTGTTTTTGAATGACTGCAGACGTTTTAGTCAATCGTTTCTGTCTCAGGGTTGCGTGGTCTGTGCGTGTCTGAGCTGCTGGAGCGTCTGGAGGAGGTGGAGCGACAGATCCGTGGTTTCTCCGAGGAGCTGATCGATCAGCTGGCGGTGAGGGAGGAGCTGGACTATGAGAAGGAGGTGAAGAACACGTTCATCTCGGCGCTCATCGACGTGCAGAACAGACAGAAAGAACATCGAGAGCTGCTGAAGAAAAAGAGGAAGATAAAGGCCACAGGCGGCAATCAGATATCCAACCGCTCACATGTGCCAGGAACCGTAAGGATGCTAATCACTCATTATCAAAAACACACAAAAATCCCAGCCGCAGAAATCTCCAAAGCTCTGCGCAAAACCCTCGTCTGTTCAATTACCAAACAATTTGGCTAAATTCATAATGCTTTCAAATATCAATACTAATTTAGCTTGCCATGTTTAAATACATTCAGGGAAAATCTGTTCTCGGAGAATTATGATATATTTTTTGTTCATGTTCTGTCATTAAAAAAAAAAAAAAAAAACTTTATAAAAATGGCATGTTTTTGATTGTCTTTGTCTATTTTCCAGTATTTGACGACGGTGATCCCGTATGACAAGAGCAGCGGAGCACCGTCTGTAGAAGACCTGCAGATCCTGACCAAGAGTGAGTCAACGTGTGTGTCTGTTTATTAACATCTCTTCAGGGGGACCCAATTATGAATGTACAAAAATGATACTTTGGACAGGCCATTTCTGTGAACTTCCGATATATGTGCTTAAAGGGGTACTCCACCACAAAATTACAATTTAGTCATTAATCACTCATAACTTTTGGATGAAAACCTTGAGGCTTGAGATTGTCTCATAGACTGCCTCGTATATAACAGTGTCCATAAAAGGTGTGAAAGTTGTAGTCAGAATACTTCATTTGCCATCAGACTTTCGATCGGAGTTATATGAAGCGACTGGAACACTTTTTTTTTTAAGCGATGAAAACCAAAATAATGACTTTATTCAATAATTCCTTTGTCAACGGTCTCCTCTGTGTCACTCCATATCACCATATGCTCTTCTGTGTCCTCCGCACCACAAGGATGCGGTTTTATGCGTGATGCGCATCCTTGTGGTGCAGAGGACACAGGTTTTTTTCGCTTACAAAACGTTTTCCCGTCGCTTCATATAACTCAGATTGCACGTCTAATGGCAGATGAAGTATTCTGACAACTTTTCATATATTTTCTTTGGACCTTGACACTGTTATTTCTTCATCAGTAAAGCCGGTTCTGTGATTAGTAGTAAATCACCATCACCTGCTTTCAGATTGAGCGGCTTTCACTACACAGAGCCGTAGTTCTCAGACAATTAGGGCAAAATCGCCCTCATAATCACAGATGAATCTAATTAGATTTCAAACGCGATATTGCCTACCTTGTCAGAGAACTACGGCTCTGTGTAGTGAAAGCCGCTCAATCTGAAAGCAGGTGATGGTAATTTACTACTAATCACAGAACCGGCTTTAATGACGAAATGCGCATGACAATTGAATGCGATTAATTGCACAGCCCTACTATGGGACAGTCTCAAGCCTCCAGGTTTTCATCCAAAATATCTTAAATTGTGTTGCAAAGACAAACTGATGGGTTTGGAACGACATGGGGGTAAGTGATTAATGACAACATTTTCATTTTAGGGTGGAGTATCCCTTTAACATGATCTTTTAAACTGTATCTTGGATTAGTATAGTTGATTGTCATTAAAATATTCAATTATAATTTAAATATTATTTAAGTTATATAATGTAACCAGCTATTTGGAGTTTTGAAGAAGAAATGTATACATTAAATGTATCAAATGTTGCAGCAAAGACATTTATAATGTTTAAAAAGAACTCAGTTTTTTAATAAATGCTGTTCTTTTTAACTCTAAAAGAGTTCTATTTATTTATTAAAAGAATCTTGAATAAAAGCAGCAAATCAGCATATTAGAATGATTTCTGAAGATTGGAGTAATGATGCTGAAAATTCAGCTTTGATCCCCGGAATAAACTTCATTTTAATATACATTCAAATAGAATATTTTGCAGTAGTACATTCTCTTAACAGTAATTTCCTTCACAATCATCGTGGAAGTGCATATTTTGAATTCTATAAATTAATTAATAGTAATCTAATAGTAATAGTAATTTAATTAAAGAATCTAAATTAATTGTGTATGCTCTATAAATCAGTAAAATGTTGCACATGAATAATTGTGTCTGTGTTTCTCTAGTTCTTCATGCCATGCGAGAGGACAGTGACACAGTTCCTGCTCTTCTGACCAGCTACATCCTCAAAGGTATGAGCCTCATTGATCTTCGATGTCTTATGTTTGATTTTTGCTCTCGCTGCATTTGACCTCTAGCGCTGGTGTGAGAGAACAGGTGCTTTTATACATATTGCTAATTATAATTGACTACAGCCTAAAATGACAACATGTTTAAAATGTGTCTTTGTTATTTCAAATGAAGATGTTCCTAAAGGGATTTTTTTTACCTTACGTCTGGGATCATTTTGTCTTCAGACCATAGCTAAATAAGCCCATAAGACACACAAGTGAGTGTGAAATAGATTTTTGTTGTGTGTAGTATTTGTTGTCTTCTCTGTGATGTATGCTAGGAAACATTATTTGTCACATGAGAAAGAAGATGCGGTGGAAATAACACGCATCAGAACAACTACAGTTCTTCTGAAAGTCTCTTATGCTCACAAAGGCTGCATTTATTTGATCAAAAATACAGTAAAACCAGTATTATTGTGAAATTGTTTTTTAAAACAGGCTTCTTTGAAGAATCAAAAAGCAGCATCTATTTGAAATCTCTTTACTGGCACTTTTGATCAGTTTAATGCATACTTATTCCTGACCCCGCACTGACCCCAAAATTTTGACCTTTATTTTTATTTTTTTGGCTTTTACTGATCTATCCTTTGTCTGTTGTTTCAGTGTTGTGTCCCACGTAGTGTTTCTGGAGCTGAAACGAGCAAATCTCATCGGTTCACCGGATGTCCGATCATCTGCATCTCTCCAGATGATGTTCTTCTCTGATCTTGCACAGAACTGACCCGCCAGTGGCATTTATTTCTCAGTTTTGTTATGTGTAGATGTAATTGTGTGTTTGAGCATGAGTGCAGTATTTAGTTTATTTCTTAATGCAATTCACATTTCACTTACTGTCAGATTCCACTCTATTATCCCAGTGCAGCTGCCGTAACTCATGCACGTTTGCATCGTATTTGGTTTGTTTTAGCGCAGATCTAGATGCAAGTTTCCCTCTTTCGATATTTCCATCAAATTAAATTAGATTTCAGGAAGTCTAATGGCTAAAAATCATAGAAATTAATGGATTTCAATGATTTAAAAGCAATCTCTCCAGCAAAGGCTGGTACAAATATTTGTGTGGGTAGCTGTAAAATCGAAAGGTTTATCATATTAGAATGAAATAGTTCAGTCATGCTGAACAGAATTAGTGGTACTTAAAAACAACCTGATATTCATTAAATGCATTTAATTGCCAGTTAATAGATCGTCATACTCAGTTTTTGTTCTATTCGATCAGTTTTCTAACTTCTCTCTATAACAGTATTAATACTGAGTTGATGCGGCGTGAACAGTACGAGTATTTTCTACCAGTTGTTGTGGAATCTGTGAGATCTCAGTGGTGAAGAAAGGACCAGATCTCTGGACTGGATTTCTGTTTGAAGGTATGAAGAGCTAAAACGCACATATAAAGAGATAAACACATCTGTCTGTTCTCACTACGGTCCTGTAAGATTGTCTCTAGTGTATTAGTTTTTTGTTGAATGATTGGAGGTGATATTTTTGTATGTGTGACTGTAAAATCTGATTGTTGTTTTTCGATGGAGAGATTGAAATTACGTTGTGTTGATTCCTGCAGATGCACAACCTTAAAGAAATAGTTGATGTATGTAGGGTGACAGTTTTCAGCCAATTTCTCCGTTTAAAGGATTATTTCACCCTAAAAAACTGTTTTAATTACTTTTGCGCATAGAAGTCCATACAGATCATGTGCCATATTTAAAATCATCTTGAAGGCATTCAGTCGCTTTTATATTTAATTTAATGTTTTTGTGTTCCATGAAATAAAATCATGGACCATTAATTAAATTTCTGAGTTAACTACTACTTTAAACTGCCATTTCTGCATGTGAGGACTAAAACATCTTGCATGTCTCTGTTCTGTGGGTTGAAGGGAAGTCATTGTTTTTATGTTTGTAAAGCATTCAGAAAAGTAGAAGTTGCTGCATGCACTTTCAGTTGGTCTAAAAGGGAACAGTTTTGTAGAGCATGACATTTGCGTGAAGCGTTGAACTACAGATCTTCATCGTCGGATGCTCGTGGCCTGATTCAGAGGAATATTAGGAGTGCACGATAAATCAGGGTACACATAACAACTAGAGATTATTATATATTTTTTACAAGCAATAATGAAATGCTGCCTTGTCGAATGCATTAAATTTTGTATGTTAAAATGACCTTATTTTTAATTCTGACCAAATTTTTTACATGAATGGTCCTTTTGAATTAGAAATTTATAAGCAATGCATTGTATGTAGCAGAGCAGTTTTTAAATAAAAACATCTGTTCATTAAACCCGCTGTGCATTTGTCTTGAATTAATATGTATATATATGTGTTACTCTTTAATAAAATATTCTATATTCTTAAAAATGTGGATATTTTAAATGTTTATGTATAAAATCCTTATCATGGCGATGCATCAAATACAAATTTAGCTTTGCACTGATAACTCGATGCATTTTTCTGATCATTTTCTTATGAATTGTCTTTAAGGCAAAACCATAAAAAAAAAATTTGCAACGAATGGATATCACCATATTTCCCCAGTTGATTAAAGTACATATACAAATTAGGCACTATTTAAAAAATGTCTGTCTAATTTAAAAATGCACTCATTTACATACTTTCCAGATGAGAAATCTGAATATTGGATAATTCAGCTGAAAACTCTGGTTTGATTTTGTTGACACATTAAAGGCTTTTACAGAGGGCATTTTGGATCTTTATTTAAATACGAAAATCAATGCAAAAGTTGTATATTTAATATCTTTATTATGAAGTAGGCTCTTGCAATGTTCCCTCTAAAAAATATTTGGGGCAAACCTGTACAGCACATATAATATAATAAAACAAATATTGTCTTAATTCTTTTACAGTTAACTAAGCATCACCATGTAGTTTGCACACCATTACACCTGTGTGTGACTGTAAATGTCTCAAGAGTTTTGTTACCGTTCTGTGCTTATCATTTCCACTTAAGCAACATGTGAAATTTCTATTTGTAATTGTATTTGCGTTGGCTCTCCTGTTGAGTTATTTCACCCACAACCATTAAAGTATTTGATCTCTACAGCGACTGATTTGACGCACATCATTCTCTTTCAATGAAACCTGTAAAATACATTCATCGGTTCATACTGGTTTCATATTAATGTCGCTGTATAATCATGTTTCCTCCTGTTGGTATCACGAGTCCATAAAGTCCCAGAGCAGTTCTGAATGCACCAGATCAGTTCAGTTCATTTTCCGCTCCGTTCTGAGATGATGTTTGGAGACAGTGCTGATGATGAAGGTCAAAGGTTGGTGTCGGTGAACATGGTGTGTTCCTTCCTGACTGTGCTGAAGCCTTTGATGGTGTCCACAAACTCCTCACCTTCAAACTGACAAACATACAACACATCATCAATATCATATTTCAGGAAAAAAAGAAAAAAATGTTGTCCAACAGCAGTAAGTGATGTTCTCACCAGGCCGCTGTCGAGGCGTCTGAAGTGTGGCTCCCATGATTCCTCGTCTTTCTTGTCAATGAGCTGACTGACGCTGCGCTGTAAAGGGTTTTGTGTGTACAGACCTGAGACTGTCACCAAACCATCTTCACCTTCAGCAGAAGGGTCCTCCATCACTTTACTCTCAATCACCTCCTGCACACGTGAGAAGAGGCTTCAGCAATCCTTCAAATGACTTTTAGAGCAACAGCTTCTGAACACACTAAAATGGAGCTAGTAAAATAAATAATTTTAAAGCATTAAAGCATTTTAATTTTATTTCATTTTTGCCTTTAAAAAGTGGAATTTTAAATGTATCATATTATGCATTTACAAATATATAAATATTTTTTAAAAATTAAAATAAAGTCTCAATGAGATAAGTTTTAGATTTCTGTCAATTTAGATCTAGTATTTATTTTAGAAATTCTATATCATTAACTAAAATTAAATTCATAAAAATATTTTTCCATTACCTAAAATAAAATAAACTTAAATCATTTCATTCTCTCTTTTAAAAAAGTGGTAATTCAAATGTATAATTTAATGATATATTAAACTATTTCATTTTTTTTTAACAAAAAATCTGAAAAAGCTTAGGCCTAGATTTTAGATAGACATTAATTTAGATCTATATTTATGTTGAGGTACAGAGCTATTGTTGACAAACTAAAACCATTTAAAAAATGGTTTAAATAACTGGAAATAATTAACATTTAGAAAAACTATAGAAATATTTGAAAAAGAAATACAAAAAGCACAACAAAATTATGAAAACTTTAAAACTAAAAAGAAAACGGAAAATATAAAAATAAAATCTAATAAAACATTAACAAAAGGTCAAGTGTGTATTTCTTTTCTTTTTGTATCAAAATTGCACCTCCTGTTCCCATATTACGGTTTACGCAGTCATTATTTATTCCACTTGGTGTCGCTAGTGGTGCAGATTTTTTTATGAATATAAAAATAACATTTGCACAATTTTATTGTTAAAGCTAACTAATATGACTATTTTTGCAACACGTGCATTTAAATAAAATAAATGTCTGACCTCCATGTGCATGGTGAAGGCTTTCAGTGTGACGCTGTTCGGAGAGCCCACGGTTTCTGGAATCGTGTCGAACTGTGAGGAACAAACCTGTCATTAGATAAACCCCTCACCCTCAGCAGGATCACAGGTGACTTACAGCCTCATCGGTTTAGGACAAAATTTAATCAAAATCATGTTTAAATAGAAAAACAATGGAGAACGTTCTCAGAACTAGGACAACGTTCTTTCAATGTGATGAACAAACATTCTTCCAGTAGCGTAACATTTATAAAACATCGTTCAAAGTTATCAAGTTCTCAAAACGTTGTTTATACATTGTAAAGGACATTCATCTCATCTAATGCATATGTTAATGTTATTACTTATAACTTGTTTCAGAACGTTGAGGAAAACATTCAAAATGTTTGCAAAATGATGGATAATAAAACATTCCCTTAATGTTTTCTGTAAAAAAAATTGTAAAACTTTTACATTAAAAATGTAAATCTAGTAAGGCAAAATATCTAAAACGAAAAAGCTTTGAATTGGAATGTTAGCAAAACATTCTTAGAACCTTCTTATTTAGTTAGCCTGGCTGAAACATGCACAATTCTCCCTCAGCCACATGTTTACATAAAAAAAATAAATGGAATACAAAATCTTTTTATTTGTGAATGCTCCCCATTTGTCAGACTTTCACCATAGTTTGAATGTTTCCTGTTCGTTTATTCCTGTTCGTATATACATGCTGTCTTCATGCCTATTAAAACTTGCAAAATGTAAAATGAGGACGTTGTGGCCTCACCAGGTAGGAGTTGCTGGGCGGGTAAACGGCCCTCGGGCTGCGGCGCTGGAGGGGCAGCGGTACGAGGGGCGGCCGTTCCCGGGTGAACGGTGGTTTATTGAGGGCCTTGTGTAAAACTATAGCAAGTATGAGAGCCAACAGCAATAGCGCAACTCCAGCCATCAGCACAATGAACCACAGCTCACGGTAGAACGGCGAACCCCCCGCACCTGCACCGAGCCGACCGCCGGCAGGAGTGGGACCCTCGACACCTGAGAGACAAAACACAACACTGTCTGGGTTAGATTCAATTCGAAAGACCGAAGTTTTACTTCAAGAATTAGTTCACCCAAAATTGACAATTTGACTATAAAATAAATCACCCTCAAGTCATCCTAGGTCCATATGACTTTCTTCTTTCAGACTAATCAAGTCTGGGTTATATAAAAAATTGTCTTAGATCTTCCAAGCTGTTTAATTTTACTCAGCAGGTGTTGCAGTGCATCAGTCCAAAAGAAATGAAATAAAAAGCGCACATCCATAATAAAAAACAGCTCCGGGGGCTAAATTGATGCGCTTTTGTAAGAAAAATATCCATATTCAAAACATAATAATCACTTTAATGTAGCTTGCACCAAAAGTTATACATGGAAGCAGCTCTGTACTGATGACGTATGAGGTCTACTTTGCACCCGCGCCGGTGAGTCTTGTGAAAATAAACGTTTGTTAACAGGAGCAAAGGAAACAATGTTTCCTTGCTTTAAAAGTTTCCTAACTTTTTAAAGTTTCCTAACATTGTTTTGTACTTGTAATTATTGACTGTTGTTTTGTTTTGATCTCTCCATGCACTTCTGCGTTCGTTACTTCTGAGCGGGGCAACGCCAACAACTGCTTCTTTTTACAACAGTGAGCACAAGCTAGGTTTAATTGATTATTACGTGTTAAATGTTAATATCTTTCTTATACAAATGCATCAATTCACTACAGGAGGACTTTGTCCACCCACGGAGCTGTGTGAGAGGCTTTTCTTTAATGGATGGGCGCTTTTTATTTCGCTTCTTTTGGACCGATGCACTGCAAACAGCCGCTGAGCGCCATTAACCAGCATGAAAAATCAAAGACAATTTTTTATATAACTCCGACTGGATTCGTCTGAAAGAAGAAAGTCATATGCACCTATGATGACTTGAGAGTGAGTAATTTATGTGCTAATTAAAATTTTGGGGGGAACTAACCCTTTCAGTTATCAGGCTTAGCGCATGCGTAACCGAACACTGAGCCTTACGACACATGCACAATACAGATGATCAACCTTGTGTCTGCTCTTTATCTGTCCCTAAATTAATCTCACATTCTTTATTCACCATTATCTAGAAGTAAAAACAACAAAAACTATATATATATATAGAGAGAGAGAGAGAAAGAGGGAGAGAGAGATTGTTTTGTTTTGTAGAAATGGTACATCACAATCTTGTTCTGACCAATGACATGAACTGATGTCCTAATTACAACTTCCCAGGACTTAAACGCACTAAATACAAGTATAGTGTGTTCATATGCGCAGTATGCAACGCTATTATTCAGTGTTGATAAGAGGCTGAATGTCACATTCTCCAGTCTCACTGAGGATCTGTTCAGATCTTTCTTAGCAGTACTCACATAACCAGAGATCTCTGTAATGAGACACGTTTGCTCTCTTATCTCTCTCTGCCAGGTGAGGATGTTAGATAGTTGTCCGTCATACTGCTCTTTAGCATTTAAATATGAAAGCCTATTTTCACCATGGAATAAAAATAAATAAATACAGATAATTGCTACTTTTTATCTCACAATTATTATTATTTTTAAACAATTGCCAGTTTATATCTCATATTACAAAAAATCTTAATTGTGAGATTTAATATCAGAATTAAGAGATACAAACTCAGAATTGCAAATATATAAACTCGGAATTCTAACAAAAAAAGGTGAGATATAAACTCAGAATTGTAAGTTATAAATTGGGAATTGCAAGAAAAATATAGTTGTGAGATATAAACACAATTTTGAGGGAAATAGTCATAATTAAGATATATAAAGAATTGCAAGGGGAAAAGAGAGAATTGCAAGATATAAGATCTGAGATATAAACTCAGAATAAAATAGCGAGATATACAAACTGTTTTGTGTGATATTCAGTATTGCAAGTGAAAAAGTCAGGATTGTACTCTGAAAAGTCTGAATTTTGGGATATAAAGTTGCAGAAATTTTTATTTTTTAATTCCCCCGCACAAATAAGTTTCGATATTTAAGCAGTGAACAAATGAAATATTAATGTGATGGACTGATGTTTACTTCTCTTCATTTTAGCCCAAATGACGCAATGCACATGGTTTATTCACTGATGCAAACAGAAACATCAAGCATACGACAAAGCTGCATGCATCTCATCTCTCAGAGGTCAAATGAACACCATAAAACAAAAATGATGGCAGGATAAACGTCACAGAGAGACAGGAGGAGTTTTACTCACCGGTGTCTGTGTCCGTGGTTCCTCTCATGAGGATTCAGAGACCCCAGAACCGTGTGTGACATGAGACACGGCCCTCGAACATCAACCAAGAGCACTGACCTCAAACATTTTATAGCTGTACATTAGGAAAACACTTCAGTGAAACTATTCAGTCTGTGTAGTTGCTTCAAGGTGAGTGTGAAAGGGACAGAAACTGTGTCTCTCTCTGTGTGTGTGTGTGTGTGTGTGTGTGTGTGTGTGTGTGTGTGTGTGTGTGTGTGTGTGTGTGTGTGTGTGTAAGGTGTCTCTGCAGCTGTAATTGTACTCCAGGGCTCTATGGTAACAGGAGGTGACAGAGAGATCAGTTACCACATCATTATGACCCAGTGAACACAAACTCTTTTTACCTGCTACACACTTTCAGTCTCACTCACTCTTTTCATCCCCAGATGGGACCTCGAGTTTAACCCTACTGACATTATGACATTTCAGAATATCAAGGATTAATGTGTGGAGAATATATTTTTTATTGAGCTGACATCTTTTAATCACATTCATCAAGAGTAGAATTCGGCTTGTGATTCTAAACTAACTGAAGTTATGTAGCAGTTAGGTCTCAAATAAATGAACTTAAAATATGAAATATGAAACTGATTTATTTGAAAAAGGTTATAAAACCAAGTCGAGCACAGAAATCTATTACCACAAGAAATTTGAGATTTGATTTGAACTGGTGTCAACAGACTTGAATTGAAACTTCAAGCAAAAGTAAAATGCAAAAAAATGTAAAGTAAAAATTAATTATAATTAAAAATATTAACCAAAAGTATAATAATAAAATGTATAATATGCTAAAACAATATAGATATAAAATAAAAAAGCAAAATTTACTAAATCAGCCAACTTTAAATGATAACATTATATATATATATATATATATATATATATATATATATATATATATATATATATATATATATATATATATATATATATATATATATATATAAAATCAAAATATTAATAAAAACTGTTTTTTTTTAAGTATATAAAGATAAGTATATAAAACAATAGGCTACTTTGAGGCCAGTATTTATTATATTTTTTATCTAACATGTTATAGAGATTCAAAGTAATTCAGGGTTATGCTAGCTATGTGATTTACAGTGTGCACAGCAGGGTTATTTATTCATTTACTCTCGTTCCAAGGTGTGGATATTGCGGTTTATTGTAATGTCGCATATTGACCACTAGAGGCCACTGCAGACGCACGCGCAGAACAGTTCTGATAGTTTAATTCAGTAGAAACTTCGTCAGTTCGCCAAAATACGGAAATAATCGTCGATTTAACGTATTACTACTACTACTACTATTTACAATGTTGACAACATTTACAAATCACGTTTACTAGTAACTTCAACAAGTATTAAACCGAAATATTCATGACACATAATCAATCTGCTGAAATATAATCAGATATAGGAGGCCACATTGGATGAGTCAGTTCCTGATGTAAAATGCTCTCTATATCAAACCGAGCGGATTTAATTTATGATGACGCTGAAATGCTAATCCATTAATTCCCTGCTCAGCATTCATGTTTCGCCTGGTCGCGTTTGAGACATCGAGGCTTTATTAGTGAATTAATGCACTCCGGGATAAAATCATCTGCAGATGTAATTAATCACACTAACTCACTTACAGCCTGAAAGAAAGCAGCTCTATGAGCTCATCTCCTACAGAGCTGCTTTCTGCTAAATAGCGATGAAAATAATGATGTGCACGCATAAATCATTTATAATGAACACTGAAATATTACAAAAAAAATTAAGAATAGTCCAATTTGGGACAACACGGTGTTTTTTTTTTTTTTTTTTTTGGTCTCTTGTTATAGGCTACTTGTAGAAATGTGAACGTTTTGTCTTACACTGTTGCCAACTCTCGCGAGACAAATAAGCAACCTAAGCTTAATAAATAAATAAAAGCCTAGTAGGCCTATTATTTAACTATTTATTATCATCAATATTATTTATCAATTATTTCTTACCAAAAATGAGCCTGCAACACATTAAACCAGGGTACTGTCTGCAAGCCTAAATTTAAGACTTTTTAAGACCTGCACAAATAAAACCACATCAGCAGGGTACGGTGTGTCTATGATAACATATAAACTGTAAAACTGTAAAATGACTGTGAATAACTTGATTTACAGTTCAGATACAGGTTTTTGCAAAAACAGGGTCAAGTGATAAACGTGCTAAAAAAAAATTTCAGCCTTTAAATCACTTGTAAGAAAATGGATGAGTCAAAAGTATCAATTATTATATTAACTTAAACAATTATTATCAGTCAATTAAATATATTAATAAATAACATCGATTTTTAGCGTTGGTCTGAACAAAAACAGCAGACGGGATCAGTGGAAATGCACATTCATTCTCTTGACTTTGAAAAGTGCAGCGCTCGTTTTTATTGAATGAAATCAATAGCCTTTTGAAGTTTAATCATCACACTAAGCCACAACAATTCTGTTCTTTCCATCCCCAAATTTTAGACCTCTTGAAATCATAATTAGCCTAATTTTCCTGTACCATTTAAGACTTTTTAAGGCATGAATGCATACTATTAGTATAAGTCTACTTTTTTATTATTATTATTACAGTTTGTGATAATTAATACACTACAAAGACGTTGTAAAAATAAAAAAATGTACCTTCATCCCACTCTTCTGTTACTACTATCATCGCTTGGATTAAAGCATCACACACATTCATGTTGAAGGTGATTTTTATCCAGCGAGGGGAGGAAAGTTTGACGAATTACGCTAGAGCACTTTTATTATTGCACTGATTGGCTATTAACTGAGCAGACAGGGTTTCAATCAATGCATTGGAGAATATGGCAAACATGGGCTAAATGTAAAGAAAGTTGCTTGTGTGAATTTCCTAACAAGCAATCGTATTTGTTTTTCTCCATGCAACAACAACAAAAAAAGAAAAATAGAAGGAAACTGTGTTACATTTGTTATTATAAGCAAGGCTAAAAATTTAACAATCAATACAACAGGGTCCCTAGAGTTTTGGACAGACAAGCACAAATCTTCTTAAGATCAAAATTATAAAATATGGTACTTCCCAACTAAAGATAGTCACAGAAACTGAGAGCGGGATCTGTTCTGCAAGCTCAAAACACACACACACTTGAGTTTTTTCAGATTTTAATTCTGTTAGCAGAGCCGTACAGGGTTCTTCCAACATCAGCAACTTTTATCCTTGCCTCATTAATGACTCATGTGGCATCTCTCAATGCAGAGACACTAATGTGTTGATGGCTCCTGACGGCCTGTGAAATGATGCAGGTGGAGCGTCTGACAGCCTGCTAATTTATCTGCATCGATTAGCTTGATTATTCATAGCCATACCAATGATCTCTCTTTCTCAGAGACAAACATTGAAAGAGGAACTTGAGAGGGCTCTACAGACTCCAGCATCCACCTAATTCACACCCTATAGCAAAATCACTGTCACTAATACAGTTTTTGTTCGATTGCTAAACGACAGTGAGCACAACTGGAGTCACATGTGCAAAACTCTAACTACAGTCTGCACTGAAGCAGTTCATGTGGACCAAACTCTAGTTCGTTTTTCATTGCTTGAACACGGTTTTCAAAACTCTACACACGTATCCCACGACTTTAACCTCAACCTGCACAACACTGTGGATTTACAGCACTTTGTTCAAATGCTAACACACTGATGTCAAAACTGTGAAGCACACATTCAAAACAGAAGAGATTTCAAACACTGCTGATTGCAATTTCAGGATTTGCCCTGAAAACTATTTGTTCCAATTACAGTATGTACTTTTAGTTTCTACCTTTTTTTCTCATTACTGTAATTCCGTAAATGACTATTGAAGCAAACTGCTAATTTTCATTTACCTTAAAGAATTGTTATGTTCTAAAAATGTAAATAAATCATGTGAAAGAATGTCACTCCTTTCTTTGAAGAAAATATGACTTTGTATGAAGTCACTGAAATAGTTCAAACTGTAAAGATGAAAAGTGACTATTTTCTGTATTGGTGTTTGCTGCTAGTGTTTTTCCTCTCAGTGTGTTCTGAGTGACAGTGTGTGTTATCTCAGTGAGGGTTGTGTGTAGTGTTTGGCTGCACTGAGCCTGTTTTGAGCCATGTGTTAAGAGTTGTGTTGCTTGGAAGGAGTTTTGCAGGTGATGTGAACTGTTTAGCTCAGGTGACTGTTGCTAGTGCAGATTGTAGTTAGAGTTTTGCACATGTAGCTCCAGTTGTGCTCACTGTCGTTTAGCAATCGAACAAAAACTGTAATACATAAGTATTTACTAATCTCAGTGTTTGAAGTCAAATGTACACTTCATTTTTATTTTTCATGCTGTTTTTTTTTTTTTTTTTTACAAGTAAACAATCAGACTGCCATAATCCAGAAATAAATAATCTGATATTTTTGTGTTTGAACACAAATTAATGTGAAGCATGCAGCTCATAACCAGAATAATCAGTTTTGTGAATATAACCCTGACCGGTGTTTGCTCTCCAAACAGAAAAGTGTTTTAATTCCTGCAGAAAAAAAATCACAGATGAAAAACACAGATGTCACAATGTAATGACATTTATTTAAAAAAGTTATTGCATATGATCAAACAGATAATGAGACAAAATTGAGAGCGTTGTACAACATCCACAAACCTTTACAAGCAGAAAAACACAGAACCGCGAATAACAGAATTCCTCAGAGACTGAAGGAACGTCACCAGAGAATGTGTCTATCACACACAGAAGAGATCAGTCTGCTCCGTTATTCATATTTACAGACACGTTTCTCTGTAGCTCTACTAACTCATTTAAACACTCGTATCTTGCAGTGTTATCATGGTAAACATATTTGTATTTGATCATCACAACATGTATCAAATGCCTCAGTATTGAATGAGAGAATGACTGAATTTCTCTTTCTGGGTGAACGTTTTCTTTGAGTTGGATTCAATTCAAAGACAAATTCAGTAAAACCGTGTTTCAGCAGCTCAGAAACATTGTGTTATTGCTTCAGAAGATCTCTGTGACTGGCTAAAAAAAAAAACAGATATTGCTATGGCTTTTCCTTTCTGATACGGACTGAGCAAGAACCTTCCAATTTTGCGTGCTGAAATGTTCATAGTAAAACATTGTAAAAAAGGAATAAATAAAGGCTGCAATCAGCTTTGGTTGTGCAGCTGTGTACAGATCTATTGATGAGTATTTGTACAGTATCTATTATGCTATACTATCAAGTCACTCAGTAAAAGTGCTTTGGTACATCTCTATTTGATGTTTAGACACTTAAATGCTGTTCATTTATACTTTATATTTCTGTCTAGACTGCATCTCTGAGCCATTTAGCTTCAGTTCTGTAGTAGATGTTGTTTAACAGCTTTTTACTTCATATCTGTGTAAGGAGAGCAATTACTGACTACGATTATTTGGCAAGGATGATGCTCCCTAATATGATAAAGCTATTTTAAAACTGAATAAAAATAATAACTTGAATAACTTAAATAAGTAAAAATGCAAACAAGGAATGCCTTCAATTTGAGATGTCGTTTCTCCAATAACTGAATGATATTCACATCCAGCACTCACTGATACACCGCCGTTTAAACGTTTGGGCTTGGTACTATTTGTTTGGAGAAAACACGTTAATGCTCACCAAGGCTGCATTTATTTTACAAAAAATACAGTAAAATCAGTAATATTGTGAAATATTATTACAATTTAGAATAACGGTGTTCTATTTGAATATATGTTAAAGTGAAATTTATTCCTGTGATCAAAGCTGAATTTTTAGCATCATTACTCCAGTCTTCAGTGTCACATGACCCTTCAAAAATCATTCTAATATAGTGAT
This sequence comes from Carassius auratus, assembly GCF_003368295.1. Taxonomy (NCBI): domain Eukaryota; kingdom Metazoa; phylum Chordata; class Actinopteri; order Cypriniformes; family Cyprinidae; genus Carassius; species Carassius auratus. The sequence continues at coordinate 107,626 of NW_020524667.1, forward strand.
TTTGCTGCTCAAGGATGTTGAAAACAGGCAATATTTTTGTGGAAACGATCACATGTGTTGTGGATTCTTTGATGAATAGAAAGTTTAAAAGACCTGCATTCATTTGAAATTGAAATCTCAGCATTATAAATATCTTTACTTGCAGTTTTGATCGATTTAATCCATCCTTGATGAATAGACTCATTCATTTCATTAAAAACCCAAACCTTTAAACGGCAGTGTATATTTGACTCTTCATTTTTAGTTATTTTATCATCCTCAACTATATGAAACTGTATTTGTCCGAGTATATGCTGTATTATTGTTATATGTCCTGGCAAGCGCCTGTTGTTTCCCCTGGATTTGTGAATAATCTTTCATCCAATCGTGTGCACGAGGGGCGTCACCTCTGTTTGACGGTCCAATCAGGTTAAGGATCAGACATTGGCGTCCAGAAGTTCCAGGAAGAGTTTGTGCATGGGGACGCGTCCGTCCTGCTTGATGCTGCAGAAGTGCCGTACTGCTTTGGTGGAGGTCTGGCGGAGGAGTGGAAGAGTCATGATGAGTTTGCCCGTCCGTCGAGGGTCTTCGCTGTGATGGACACACTCGTAATCAAGAAGAGCTTCATGGAGAGAGTCCTGCAGACCCTGAACCGCCTCCACATCCTCTATATGCATCGAGTCTGAGAGAGGGAATCAAAACATCTGGTCATTCAGGTCAAAAATATTGACTGTGAGTAATGTGTTAAGGTTGATATTAGCCATTTTTGCACCCAAAAAGAAAAATTTCCTCACCCTCAGGCCATCCAAGAGTTTGTTTCTTCATTGGAACAGATTACGAGAAATTTAGCATTGCATCACTTGCTCACCGATGGATCCTCTGCAGTGAATGGGTGCCGTCAGAATGAGAGTCCAGTGGTGGATTTGCTTCTTACAAACTGGAAGCTTTTCACTTTATAAGACATTAATTGATGGACTGGAGTTGTGTGGATTATTGTGATGTTTTAATCAGCTGTTTGGACTCTCATTCTGACGGCACCCATTCACTGCAGAGGATCCATCGGTGAACAAGTGATGGAATGCTACATTTCTATAAGGATACAAACTTATGTACATGTTGGGTAGCCTGGGGGTGAGTGGATTTTAAGCAAAGTTTCCTTTTTAAGTGAGCTATTTCTTTAAATAATCCTTGCAGAAATGTTTTATGGAAGTACCTGTATCTTTACCTGAGTTGGCGAGAGCGATGGCTTTCAGAGTGACGAACTCTTCTCTCTCCAGCCTCATGGATCTGTACCTGCGCACCAGCTGTAATATGGCTTTGTGGAGCTCCAGAAGACCTGCTGATTCGGCCTGTTCAGCATCCATGATGTAATCCTCTGCAAACACCAGCTTGTCTTCACAGAGCAGCGAGCGGAAAGCAACACGCAGGATTAGGATCTCCATCCACGCGCTCTGCAGGAGACTCATCTGATCGGACAGACCGAGGCTGGAGAAACCTGCAAGAGTGACGGAGTGACTGATCAGAGAACTGTGTGTTTCAAAAAACAACACATAACTAAATAAGCTACTTTTCTAAATAACTGGGTCAAGAAATAATAAAAGCGCCTAAATATCTAAACAAGTCGGAGAAATAAATCATCAATAATCTCCACCTAAGTAAATATTCAGCAAAAGAACTAAAACAACCAATCACCTAAATAAGTAATTAATCTACTAAACAAGTAAATAAACAACTGTTTCCCCAAACAACTAAATAAACAAATCATCATGTAAGTAAATAATCAGCTAAATAACTAATCACTTTATTAAATAATCAAATAATGAGCTAAACGAGCAATACAAAACACCTAAATAAATAATCAGATAATAGTTAAATAAATAAAAATTACCTAAATATATAAATATACTAAACTAATACTGTACATAATATAATTAAAGCAAGCTGTCAGAGCAGTAACTCAGCCAAATAACCAAGTAATTTAAATACTAACCAGCTAAAGTAAAAATAATCTAAGTAATCACTTAACTATATTTGTAAAAAAAAAAAATCACTCAAATGTCTAAATAAATTCAACTGATCAGCTTAAAAACTCCCTCTGAGATATTGAAATAGACAAATGGAAATGACCCTTGAATCTGACAGATAAAACCCACCTAATTTTAAAGCTAATTTCACACTGGACTGTGACCTCTGTTAGGAAAGACAGTTTCTGTGTGTGTGTGTGTGTGTGTGTGTGACAGAGGCTTGTTCCTGAAGAACAGCGTCAATGACGGACGAATCTCTCTCATTCACGTTCTCTCACACTTAATTAAAATGCCAGTGATTAGTTTGGTGTGGTGAAGGAGGAGAGGAGCTTTGATTTGATTTCACCCATCACTGATGTTTATCAGGGGCTGTAATGACTTGTATCTCTCGCTCGCTCTCCTCCTGAGAGACGTTCATTAGCTGATTGGATCTCAGCGCTGATCGATCGCGGGCTGAATGAGACAGCGCTGCCGTTCATGCCGAGCTCCGGGGACGCGGCCGTATCGACGTCTGTGAAATGTGTTAACGGAATCAAAGGGCCCTCGTGACACTCAAACAACACAAATAAAGCAACCCCAGAGCCATTTAAATCAGCAATGTCCTCTTCTATTATACGTCCTGCTTCAGACGCCGAGGAAAAGACAATGCTGCTGTCACACACTTCTGACATGAACATAACCAACTGCTCCTGTGTATGTAAAACACACATACACAAACACACGCATGTTGGGTTTTTATGATTTGCGGGGACTTTCCATAGACATAATGATTTTTATACTGTATAAACTGTATAGTCAAAGATGTTTTCCTCAAAGGGATTAAAAAAATCCCCAAAATGTCAAAAAATTCAGGATTTTTTCCCATTGTTTCTCACATTTGGTCATCATGACATATGGTTGATCTAGACACATACACATGCACTTTAGTTAAACTTAGAGGACAAAACTGTTCACAGAAGTGAGCTAACCCCCCCCCCCCCCCCCCCCCCCCCCTCCCATACACAGTTTTACATACACAGGAGCAGTTGGTTATGTTCATGTCAGAAGTGTGTGACAGCAGCATTGTCTTTTCCTCGGCGTCTGAAGCAGGACGTATAATAGAAGAGGACATTGCTGATATATATACAGTCTTGTTCAAAATAATAGCAGTACAATGTGACTAACCAGAATAATCAAGGTTTTTAGTATATTTTTTATTGCTACGTGGCAAACAAGTTACCAGTAGGTTCAGTAGATTGTCAGAAAACAAACAAGACCCAGCATTCATGATATGCACGCTCTTAAGGCTGTGCAATTGGGCAATTAGTTGGAAGGGGTGTGTTCAAAAAAATAGCAGTGTCTACCTTTGACTGTACAAACTCAAAACTATTTTGTACAAACATTTTTTTTTCTGGGATTTAGCAATCCTGTGAATCACTAAACTAATATTTAGTTGTATGACCACAGTTTTTTAAAACTGCTTGACATCTGTGTGGCATGGAGTCAACCAACTTGTGGCACCTCTCAGCTGTTATTCCACTCCATGATTCTTTAACAACATTCCACAATTCATTCACATTTCTTGGTTTTGCTTCAGAAACAGCATTTTTGATATCACCCCACAAGTTCTCAATTGGATTAAGGTCTGGAGATTGAGCTGGCCACTCCATAACCTTAATTTTGTTGGTTTGGAACCAAGACTTTGCCCGTTTACAAGTGTGTTTTGGGTCATTGTCTTGTTGAAACAACCATTTCAAGGGCATGTCCTCTTCAAGTATTTTAACATATGCAAACTGATCCATGATCCCTGGTATGCGATAAATAGGCCCAACACCATAGTAGGAGAGACATGCCCATATCATGATGCTTGCACCTCCATGCTTCACTGTCTTCACTGTGTACTGTGGCTTGAATTCAGAGTTTGGGGGTCGTCTCACAAACTGCCTGTGGCCCTTGGACCCAAAAAGAACAATTTTACTCTCATCAGTCCACAAAATGTTCCTCCATTTCTCTTTAGGCCAGTTGATGTGTTATTTGGCAAATTGTAACCTCTTCTGCACATGCCTTTTTTTTAACAGAGGGACTTTGCGGGGGATTCTTGAAAATAGATTAGCTTCACACAGACGTCTTCTAACTGTCACAGTACTTACAGGTAACTCCAGACTGTCTTTGATCATCCTGGAGGTGATCATTGGCTGAGCCTTTGCCATTCTGGTTATTCTTCTATCCATTTTGATGGTTGTCTTCCGTTTTCTTCCACGTCTCTCTGGTTTTGCTCTCCATTTTAAGGCATTGGAGATCATTTTAGCTGAACAGCCTATCATTTTTTGCACCTCTTTATAGGTTTTCCCTTCTCTAATCAACTTTTTAATCAAAGTACGCTGTTCTTCTGAACAATGTCTTGAACGACCCATTTTCCTCAGCTTTCAAATGCATGTTCAACAAGTGTTGGCTTCATCCTTAAATAGGGGCCACCTGATTCACACCCGTTTCTTCACAAAATTGATGACCTCAGTGATTGAATGCCACACTGCTATTTTTTTGAACACACCCCTTTCAACTAATTGCCCAATTGCACAGCCTTAAGAGCGTGCATATCATGAATGCTGGGTCTTGTTTGTTTTCTGACAATCTACTGAACCTACTGGTAACTTGTTTGCCACGTAACAATAAAAAATATACTAAAAACCTTGATTATTCTGGTTAGTCACATTGTACTGCTATTATTTTGAACAATACTGTATATATATATATATATATATATATATATATATATATACAGTGGGTACGGAAAGTATTCAGACCACCTTAAATTTTTCACTGATATATTGCAGCCATTCGCTAAAATCATATAATTTTCTTTCCTCATTAATGTACACAAAGCACCCCATATTGACAGAAAAACACAGAATTGTTGACATTTTTGGAGATTTATTAAAAAAGAAAAACTGAAATATTACATGGTCCTAAATATTCAGACCCTTTGCTGTGACACTCATTTATTTAACTCCGATGCAGCCCATTTGTTCTGCTCATCCTTGAGATGGTTCTACACCTTCATTTGAGTCCAGCTGTGTTCGATTATACTGATTGGACTTGATTAGGAAAGCCACACACCAGTCTATAGAAGACCTTACAGCTTATATAGTGCACATCAGAGCAAATGAGAATCATGAGGTCAAAGAACTGCCTGAAGAGCTCAGAGACAGAACTGTGGCAAGGCACAGATCTGGCCAAGGTTACAAAATAAATTCTGCTGCACTTAAGGTTCCTGAGAGCACAGTGGCCTCCATAATCCTTAAATGGTCCTAAATGGTCCATAATCCTTAAATCCTTAGATGGAAGCCTCTCCTCAGTGCAAGACACACGAAAGCCCACATGGAGTTTGTTAAAAAACACCTGAAGGATTCTCTGCTCTGATGAGACCAAGATATAACTTTTTGGCCTTAATACTAATCGGTATGTGTGGAGAAAAGCAGGCACTGCTCACCACCTGTCCAATACAGTCCCAACAGTGAAGCATCTTGCTGTGGGGGTGTTTTTCAGACGCAGGGACAGGACGACTGGCTGCAATCGAGGGAAAGATGAATGCATCCAAGTATAGGGATATCCTGGACAAAAACCTTCTCCAGAGTGCTCAGGACCTCAGACTGGGCCAAAAATGTCAACAATTCTGTGTTTTTCTGTCAATATGGGGTGCGGTGTAAACATTAATGAGAAAAAAAATGAACTTAAATGATTTTAGCAAATGGGTGCAGTTTAACAGAGTGAAAAATACCGAATACTTTCCGTATACTGTGTGTATATATACAGTACAGACCAAAAGTTTGGACACACCTTCTCATTCAAAGAGTTTTCTTTATTTTCATGACTATGTCACACTGAAGGCATCAAGGCTATTTGAGCAAGAAGGAGAGTGATGGGGTGCTCCAGATGACCTGGCCTCCACAGTCACCGAACCTGAACCCAATCCAGATGGTTTAGGGGTGAGCTGGACCGCAGACAGAAGGCAAAAGGGTCAACAAGTGCTAAACATCTCTCGGGGAACTCCTTCAAGACTGTTGGAAGACCATTTCAGGTGACTACCTCTTGAAGCTCATCAAGAGAAAGCCAAGAGTGTGCAAAGCAGTAATCAAAGCAAAAGATGGCTACTTTGAAGAACCTACAATATGACATATTTTCAGTTGTTTCACACTTTTTTGTCATGTATATAATTCCATATATAATTCCACATGTGTTAATTCATAGTTTTGATGCCTTCAGTGTGAATCTACAATTGTCATAGTCATGAAAATAAAGAAAACTCTTTGAATGAGAAGGTAAGTCCAAACTTTTGGTCTGTACTGTATGTGTGTGTATATATATGTAGATGTATGTTTTTTTAAATAAAATGTTTTGTTGTTCAGTAAAAAAAAAAGATTAATATAAAATAAAAAATGTTCAAATATATACAGATATCAAATTATTGAATCTAACAACTGTAATTCTTTATCTTAAAATCTTAAAGAGAAAATCTTTAAGAATGTCTAGATATATTTACTTGAAAATGAAACAAAAATACGGATTAAAAAATTGATATTTGCATTTCATATCATTATTTGTGTAGCCAGTATTATTAAACTTTTATTAAGAAACAATAGAAGTGTGTTGTATGACCTCGTACTTATTCACTCAAATGTGAATTTATTTAGCAAATACTGTAATCCAGAGCACAAAACTATGGCATACAAACAGTCACGTGTTAAAGAGACACACACACCTGGTTTTGTGGTTTGTTTTGTAAGCATTACTATAGAGGTCAGTATCAACACAAAAACAGGTTTTGGCCAGTTGTCTGTGTATATGTGTGTGTGTGTGTGTGTGTACCAAGATACTGAGATATAGTTGTAAAAGTGAGCGAAATCTGACAAAACCTCCAAGAATGAGGACAGAAGACATCCTTGGATAAATGATTAATAAATAAGGCAAATGTTAAAATTGGTCTGTAGAATATATATTTACATACTAGCTTTAATACCAACAAAAGACTCAAAGATAACATAAATGTGTGTGTGAATGTGTTTAGAGCTGCTGAAAGGGCTGATGACTGAATTCCTCCGAAAGCATCTAATGCATTTGACTTTCCAGTGTGTCACAGAATGTGTGTGTTGTTAGGATACACAGAAGCACATCCGAATTAACAGCACTTTATCTCTGTGTATCCAAAACAAAAGGTAGATAATACATGTGTGTGTGTGTGGTTAAAGTCTCTTTGGTCTGTTAGTACCTGGTATGTGTTTGGCCCAGCTGATGTTCAGCACAAGCTCTCTGTCGGCGAGGTCACACAGGGTCGTCAGGGCTTTGATGTCACTGTCGGGGAGGGCGGGGTCAGGCATGGCACATACCTTCTCTGGCTCCGCCCCCAACAGCAGGGTCACCACCTTATTCTCCTCCTGAGCGCTGCAGGATGCTAACGGAAAGAAACACAGAATATTAGCACTGATATGGTGATCATATATCCTCTTTTCCCCCTATGGGATTTCTAAATTGCCTAAAATATCCAGTTAATGGCTTTGCTTTCCTGATGACATGCATGACATTGCATACATTATCTAGTTTTATTACTTGATCCTGCCTAATTGGTTGATTATGAACACTGCCTAGGCACTTACTATTTTTCAGTCATTACCTTCAGCAAGAATGAAGAGAGTACACTGATGCCCGGCCGCTTTTTTTTTTTTTTTTTTTTTTACAAACTTTTATTTGAAGCAAAAAAGCATTTGAAAATTGGACAAAAAGGCGAAGGTTCAAGACTGTGCTTAACCGGTTTAATAAGGGAAAGAACTACAATCCCATAAGCCATTACAAATGACAAAATTGAATTAAAAATTATGTAGAAATTAAAACTATGGGCCCTATCTTGCACCCAGCGCAATTGACTTTGTACACCGACGCATGTGTCATTCCTATTTTGTACCCGTGCAAAGCGCGCTTTTCCCTCCACAGAAGCACGTCGCTAAACTAGTGAATGAACGCTGGGCGGTTCAGCGCAAAAAAGGAGGCGTGTTCCGGCGCAAACAATCCCTGGTGCTATTTTGCTGTTCCATTAAACAATTGCGCCACTGACCAGAAAAAACCTAGTCTAAAGTCAGTGGCGCGTTGCGCGTTGTTCATTATGCTATTTTAAGGGCACATGCTTGACCATAATGTATAGCGTGCACAACGCGCATACAATTTGCTCATGTAATCTACACAGATGCAACAGTTATTTTTGCAAATCATAAATTGTTACACTAAAAAATATTAACACATGAGATGACGGAAATGATTGTGGTGTGCCACGAAGATGTGAAAAAATAGGCATAAATCTAGCTTACAAATTATTCAGGCTAATTATTCTCCCATCCCCATACAACACAACTTCTCTGTCTTTCACTGCTCTTACAAGAACATCAGTCTCCTCGGCTGTGAACCGCTCCTGGCGTGCGCCTGGTAAATACGCCATAATAATAGCAATCCATAATGGAACTTGCGCACCTGCTTTTAAAGGGAATGTTGGATGACGCTCTGATTGGTTTATTTCACGTTACGCCCAAACCACACCTATGAATAATGAAGCTACTTCAGACCAACCCATTTTAGATTTGCGCCGGGCGCAAGAGCCATTTATCCCGCCGGGAAAATAGCAACAGCGCCGAGACCCGCCCACAAAGTTACTTGCGCTTCGCGCTTTGACACTTGCGTTTCAGATCGTTAAAATAGGGCCCAAAATGTTTAAAGTTGCTGTTTGTATGTATAAAAACAATATCTTAAGCTTATTGCAAAATTTGTATTCGATTATGTCATTTCCAGTGCATCATGGGAGTGGGCGGAGCTGCAATTTTCTCTACAGCATTATGGGTAATGTAGTTTTTCACCAGGGATTCTGCTGTTAAACTAAATTACTTAATAAATACTGTAAGTTGAAACAATGCAAAAAGATGGCTTGATGGCTTCAACAAAAGCATTTATCATCGATTAACAAGCTCTGAGTTCAAGTAGCAGGTCTGTCTTTAAAGGTTTAGAAGTTATTTCTAAGAGAAAAGGAATTGCATGTAAACTTCTGGAATCCCGACTCTTGCACTCTATAGTAAAACCAAGACAAAACCCAGACATTTTAGGCAGTTTAGAAATGCTGATGGAAAAAAAGAGGACATATGGTAAACACGTGCACTGCGATGCAGATGTGTACAGCTGAGATGCAGTGTGGTTCTTACCTTGTTTTCTGTGAGGTTCCTGGACACTGAAGTAGATGCTGGAATCAGAGTCGATTCTCCTCTTATATTTCTGCCGTCCTCCTCGAACCCGGTCCAAACGCACACCTAAGTCACACACAATAAAAAACATCACATAGATTCTGGGATGATGACTGAAATGAAAAGCTGCATGAAAACAGAAAACAGTATTTTCTACATTTTTGGCAGTGTTTTAAAAAAGCAGGTGCACTGAAATAAAATCAGGCCAGCAATAATGCGACTCCACACCTGCGCTAGTATAACACCCTTTGCCAATTTGCTGACTGCATATAATTATTATTTTTATGGTTGTGTTTATGAAAGCACTTGAGTACACCTGCATATTCCAGAAGCCCATGATATGTATGTGTGTGTTTAATCTCAGACACTTTCATAGCAAAACAAATCAAAAGAACCTGCATAGAGTGCCATTCATGTTACTTATTGCACTGCATGTAGCGAATCTCACAAAAACTGTCAAGAACACAGCAAAAACAAAATGCAAAAAAATTTATATGACAATTACACTCATTACATTAGCACTTTAAACATATAAACAACATTATAAAAACAATCAAGTAAAACAGGCTTCATTTTCTCTGGATTCTGTAGTGAAATATGACTGTTTTTAAGAGATTCATTAACACACGCTCTCACCTTCACGCAGCATTCCCACAGACAGACACTTAGTGAAGCGGCAGGCCTGACAGGACTTTCTCCTCCTCTTCGTGATCTCACAGTCTCTGCTGACCGAACAACTGTACTCGATATTACCTGACAGAGACATATACACCACCATCATCATCAAAATATTCATCTAGCAACAACTGTGTACTAAACACGCACAGACACACTTTCCCTCCGTGCAACTAACTAGACGAGCTGCATTTATTTCAGAAAAAATACAGTAAAAACAGTAATATTGTGAAATATTATTACAATATATTTCCAAATGTAATTGATTCCCGTAAAATGTTATTGAGTCTTCAGTGTCACATGATCTTCAGAAATCATTCTAATATGCAGATTTGCTGCTCAAGAAACATTTATGATTATTATCAATGTTGTGAACACCTTTTGAATATTTTAGTTGTGTTGCTTCATATTATTCATATTTTTGTGGAAACCATGATGCATTTTTCAGGGTTCTCTGATGTCTATAAAGTTAAAAAGAACAGCATTTATTTGAAAAATAAGTCTTTATTGTGACTTTTGATCAATTTAATTAAATGAAATTGAATTTTAAACACCCGAATCACCCACTATATTTGTCAAAATGTGTCGAATATAAACAAAGGACATCACACTGGATACTGAGCAATGTGTTCACGTGCTCAAGATGGAAATGATCAAGATGGAAATGAACCAGAAGAGAGTTTCACTTACTATGTATTAAATATATTTAATACAGCGTTTTCATCATTCACTAAAACTAAAGCCATAAAACATGTTCATTACATGAAATTAAAATAATCATTAATTGAAATAAAACAAAATCTAAAAGAATACAAACTGATTTTATTTCAGCTAGATGACAAGGAAGCATTTTTTTATTAGTTTAACTTGAGGTACTTAACTAAAACTAAATAAACTAAAAACTAAACACACACACACACACACAAAATAATAATAAAAATGACAAAAACACACACACAAAATAACTTTAACCACAAGAAAAACAAAAAAACTTTAACCAAAAATAAAAATGTAGACTCTAATTCAAAATATTAGCAAAAACAAGTGTATCAATGCTACTAAACAGACATCAGGATGACATTCTGACCTTGAATGGTGCGTTTGAAGAACGCTTTGCAGGCCTCGCATGAAGCCACTCCATAGTGAAAACCAGACGCAACGTCTCCACACACCAGACACAAGCGTTTGGGGCCCGAGCTCAGCCCATATCCACCCTTCACCTGTGTTTCCTCCAGGAGCCTGCAGGGTGCGCAGGGAGGCCTCAGATCCACCTCAGCCGTGGGGTATGAAGCAGGAGAGTCCAGACCTGTCGGGTATCCTTTAGTCACTGAACTGTAGCTGCTCCCAGTCTCCGACGACGCTCCGGGACTGTGCTGGGTCAGACTGTCCGACAGGGAAGAAGGGCTCGAAGGTTCGGTCTTGATGTTGGCAGGACAGTGACCGTCGATTGACATCATTTCCAGAAAGCTTTGCAAATGAAGAGAATAATGAGAATTAAGACAAATGCATGCCTGCATTATCTTAATTTTACATTAAAATTTGATTATACAGACTGTAAATGTTAGATAGTTTAAAAGAAAGAGGTTAAATGCTACATTAAAAGCATGTTAACTAAGGAAATAAAAATGATAAAAATATAAAAACTTTACATTTCTAGCTGTATAAATGATAAAAACAGGTTAAAAAACAATACATGTAATTTTACCGTACCAAGTGCATTAATTTATAGTCAAATCCATATGAAAGAAAAATACAAATTTTATAGAAAATTATTTTATTTCGAACAAAAAATATTTTTACATTGTTTACATTATTATGTCACAATTAGTACATTATATATATATATATATATATATATATATATATATATATAGTAATAAGTCATTTTATTTATATGTACATTTTATGTCTTTACCGTTCAAAAGAGGGGTTCGATTTTTTTCACATTAAACTGATTTTAAAATGAAACAAAAGCGTTTTATTTCAAATACATGCTGTTCTTTTAAACTTTCTATTCATCAAGGGTTTCCACAAAAATATGAAGCAGCGCAACTGTTTTCATCATTGATATTAATATGCAATGCAAATCATCATATTATAATGATTTCTGAAGGATCATGTGACACTGAATACTGGAGTAATGATGCTGAAAATACAGCTTTGATCACAGGAATAAATTACTTTTTAAAATATATATAAAACAGAAAACAGTTAAATTCTTATATTTCACATTGTAACTTTTGAACAAATAAATACAGCCGTGGTGAGCAGAAGAGAAAATCATAAAAAAATCCTACCAACCCCAAGCTTCTGAACAGTACTGTAGGTTTGTTTAATGTTAAAACTAATAGCAATAAAAGTATTATTTTAACATCACGTGTGTCACCCCGATGGTGATTGTCCTTGTGCTGGTCATGCTTTACACATGGTTGTTTATGTTTATAATGTTTGTATTTTTTCATTAGCCACGGTTCACAGAAAGACTATTTTTACTGTAAATTTACCAGGATTTGTTTTACAGTGCATGAAACCCTGAAACGATCTCCAATCTGACAGAACAGCAAATTAGTGGTTTTCTTTTTATCAGCACAACTATAATTCCCACCAGGTCAGACAAAATGTTTACAGCACACACAGCACCTGAACACACCTGTTTTATCACTCCATCTCTCTCTCACACACACACACACACACACAGCGGCCAGTCATGTGATCCTAAAGCCCATCAGGGTTTTTGTCTGGGATCCAGAGGAATTACCTGTGACTCCATCACACATCTCAAATCCTATTGCTGTGAAATGTTCGGTGAATGCTGCATGAAATTGTACTAATTAAAATAACTCTGCCTCACTTCTATAATTTCACTAGAAATCACTAGAATTCTTCCTTAAAGTCCACAGTAATCATTTTATCTGTTCAGAACAAAGGTTGGTCAATAGTTGATGGTACAGTACATGTTCTTTTGATCAACATATTGGTTTCTGGTCCTTTAAAGCATGAAATCTTGAGGACTGTTATGGTGCTTTAAAGAACTCGTATGCTGAAGTGTAAAAACTCTTTGTGGGAGTTTAACAGGTTCACTTGTATTATTTTAGCTCTGACTGGAAACTTTAATCTTAGTGATCTTAGTCTGATGATGGACAGTTTGCTAGTGGAATGTGCATCTAAAATATTTATTATTGATAACAATTTGCTGATTTATAGAAAAATATGTTTACTATTTTATTTTTTATAGTCAAATTCTAACTGAACATCTATCTATCTAGGGATCAATTAAAAAAAAACTTTTAAAAATGTACTTTCATAAGCACATGTACATACGGTTTTACTCTCGATCACATCCTCTGATTATCCCAATAGAATAAATCAAATATCATGTATAATTCACTCATGAACAGTATAAGTCACATGTCATTATAAGAACATTATAGCCTTTTTGATATTTTTTTCCTATTTGATCCTGTAAATATATATATATATATATATATATATATATACACACACACACACACAGTATATAACAAAGTTCCAGCAAACCAAATAAAGTACAATACAACAGTAAAAGCCTAATTATGCTCATATAAATCAACAAAGTTACTTACTTGTTCTGTTCAGAAGGGAAGGAAAAAGATTCCGGATGATAAAACTGCACTAGATCCATTAGACAGCTGAGAATGAAACCAAAACCTGAGGAAACTCTCTCACACAAAACTTCTCACTCTCTTTCGTCTTTAATGTTTTATTGTAATAACGCTCTTCTGTTTCTCTTCACTGCGTTTCTGCTACTGCAGCACGACCGCTAAAACCCCAGCAGCGCTGCTTATGAATATTAAATAGACGTTTCGCATTGGCCCCGCCTTAATGAAGAGGTCAGCAGAAAATCGACCAATGGGAGCGCGCTCTACTGAATATTCATAAACCTCGCGCAGGTGAGTCTGACAGAAGATGATGGCGCTCCAGTTTGAGAATGAAATGAGAAAAAACGCGAAAACAACTGACAAAGAGTATTTCTAAACGCAAGGAGCACGACAAAAATAAAACCATGTCTTTAATAAAACTGGTTATAGTGCATGCATTTTAACGGCAGTACTGAAATTGTAACGCGTCTCTCAGTGTAGACAGTGTATTATTTTCTAACCAGCTTCCAAACCCGTTATACAGGCTTAGAAACAGTACAATGACGGTATTAGATGCTAATACCATGGTACTTTGATAAGCACTACGCATCTTTTATATTAATATAACATGGTATTTACATTGTACTTACATTGCTCTTTCATTAAAACCATGGCACTACTGTGATATAACTTCCATAAAAGTGTAAACACACAGTAATGAAGGGTACATAAAGATTTCCACTATAAACATTATTGCAATTCTTGTCTTCAAAATTGCATTTAAAGCAAGAAATTTCTGATCATCTCCTGCACATGCAATTAATGCTCACCAAACTTTCAAGAAACAATAAGGTGTTTATGTGAGATCAAGTGCAACTTTGTGTTTGAAATGAGAAAGCCTCCATTATGCAGGAGGTAAACAGACAGTGTTTTCAGTGGTATTAGCCAGAAAAGCCTCTGTGCACTCATGTGCCAAGAGCAAACATATACTGAGCTGAAAAACAAAGGGAGATCTCAACGCTTTCAGTGTCTAAGTCTGGCATTTGCTCGATCCTGCAACTCTCTCACCATCATCATTGTCACTGCAGTCTTCACAGCAGGAAACGCTCCTCATTAAACATCCTCCTCATCCCTCCTGATCTCAACTACACCCAGATCAGACAGACAGGTCTGACCGCTGCATTACACATATCAGTTCATAACATCGGGTGAAATATTTCACAAAGAGCAAATATCTCACTGCTGGTGTCTTTTAAATCATTTTATATTGAATATATGTTGCATTAGAGCACAACAGTTTATTTAGAGCAACATCGGTTAGGTATCCAAATCATGCGTCTTAAAGGAACAGTTCACCCAAAAATATGTTTTTGCTGAAAATCGACTCACCTTCAGGCCATCAACGGTGTAGATGAGTCTGTTTCTTCATTGGAACAGATTTGGAGAAATTTAGCATTGCATCACCAATGGATCTGAATGGGTGCCGTCAGAATGAGCGTCCGAACAGCTGATAAAAACATCACAATAATCCACAAGCAACCCACACCACTCCAGTCCATCAGTTAATATCTTGTGAACCGAAAAGCTGCGTGTTTGTGAGAACAAAAGAAGTGTAAATAAAGCTTTACTTACATATAATTAGTAGAAAATGTGTATGATTCTGAATAAGATACAATTCTGCTACTAACTGCTATGAAGAAGTGCCTCAAACTAAACAGAGTATCTTTCATAAATTCGATGCCACTAACCTGGCAAATCCTGTGATTTGGTCTTCTTCAAAAGCTTTTTACCTGGTTTAAGATCAACTTGAAATCACCCGTCCGACTTTACTCACTCTGTATAAAATCAGACTACAATGCAAGAGATCAAGAAGTGCTTTCTGGTTTTGTGTGACAGTCATCATGTGGTTAGTAAATGTACTGTATTTTAGGTCACAATTCAGTCCTCTCATATTCCTGTTCTACCACAATTGTTATAATGAATTTGTGTGGATATGTGAGTATCAATGACAGCCATCACCTGTGAACTGAGCCTTACGTAACTCAGGTCTCAAAGTGATGAGCCGAGCAGGATTACATGCTGGATTTCCTGTGACTGTGACCATTCTCATCTCGCTTGTCTCACGCACGTCTGTGAGACAGAGACAGGTGTAGACATGGCTGTTTAACCCTCGTGTTGAGTTCTGGTCACAGTTTGATCTGGAGAAGACTTTCGTTTTCCTGAAAATGCTATTCAATGTTATCACACTGGATTAAAGTTAATATTGCTTTGTTTTGTTTTTTTATTGTGATAATGACCGGCTTACAAAAAATATTATTATGCTCCATTATTACCAAATACTGGATTGAGTGTTTTTTTAAAATGAGTTGTGATTGATTCAATTCTTTGATCATAAGCCTTAATGATGATCAGTTTATGCAATTCAGTTTTTGAGTAAAAATATGTTACAATATGATCCATAAAACCTGTACTTATTGATAGAAAACAAGTTGACAAAAAGTCAAGACAAACCAAGATTTGGTTATAATATAGTAATAGTAAGAGATTTATGAGCAATTTCTGAAACTTTTTGACCGGGAACATGAAATTAGGGAAAAGATTTTTATAACAACTATAATGTTTTTTTTGAGACGGAACTATTAGAACTACTGTACCTTAAAAATTAACATCAGATAAAAGCAGGTATTTTTAAACATGTCATTCTCATTTCTATTCAACAGTTCAAATTATTAAGTGTATACAATACTATACAAAACTATTAATAAATTAAAAAAATGGACACCCATGAAGGGTTTTGGTCTTTTGGACACTTTCTGCAGTAAATTATGCCACTTCTATGTTCTAAGTTTTTTTTTCTATTATTTTTCAAGATGTAGCACTGACTGCATTCTATTTCAGAACTGATCAGGATTCCGTTGTTCACACCGACTCTGGATGCTTTGAATAAATCTCAGCTGTTAAGCAGAACAGAAAGCCGTCGAGTCTGCTGGTATCATTTTCTGCTAGATTGCACAGTTATAATTACTCTGGAGATCAGCCGGACTGATGAGAGTATATGAGTATTGATCCGTCATCACAACAAACACACACGGAATATGAAATAATTACCAGAAAACAATCAACATGATAATTGAGTTTTCTCCAACCCACAGGACTGACAACGAAGACATTTTTAACAGACTGTCTGAGCTGCTCTTTCTATTAAAATAATGACAGGAATTTTGGAGGGAACTAACTAACAATGGAACGAAGACTTATAATTATGCATATAATCTTATGCATATAATTCTTATATTTTCTGTTGCCACTTTAGTATTAGTAACTTATATGGTGTTTTGCCTGTTTTATTTGTCTATATTGTTTTATTCATTTTATTTTAACTTTAGTTATTTTAGTACATCAAGTTAAACTAAATGAAAAATGAGAGATGTTTCCCTGGTAACTAGCTGAAATAAAAAAAAATATTTCAGTTCACGGTATGTTTTTAGTCAACTATAAGAACTGTGCTATGTAATGTAATCTGATGGAGGATCATGGGAAAAATTCAAAGATTGAGCCTTGTGCAGAGAACGCTTTAATACTGATCTACAGTATATGAACAAGACATCACTTTGACTTCAGAAGACACAAGTCGAGACCAGATCATCCCCGTTACTAATATGTAAAATGGCAAGAACGACAAAAAAACAGAAGTAAACAAATGTGGCATGTTTGTGAGTTTGGCATGTTGTTCAAATCGCAGGAAGAGACAAACCTGACATGCTCCACATTCATGTCAATAACCACTTGAAAACTGTTCATTCTGAGTGCAAACATGGTAAAATACAATGTGTTCCTGAAAGGGAAGTACAGCTCTGCTCAAACACCAGATAGGAAGTGATGTCACATTCGGCTCAAAGACTCTTCCTGTCTCATCGACCGGATTCCTAAACGTTCTGCCGAGATAATAGCATCTCCAATCATCTAGGATTCAAGCGTTTACCCAACAATGGCGTAATCTTCACCTCGTGACAACCAGAAATGACAGTCGTCAGAAGTAAGTGTGTCGCCGCCTTGAACAGTTAATTCAATCTCAGCTAAGCCAATTCAGTCAATTAATCCTATTCATTACTCAAACTCTGAGATACACGTGCATTTCATTGAATTTCGAATCATGCATGCTGGAAATACACAGAATGGACCCCAAACCCTCATATTTCATCATTAAAACACGCGTGAGTAGACTCACATAAAAGAGCAGCGGTCGCTTGCTCCAGTCTACATCTTTTCAGCATTTCATACATGCAGTTATTGATGAGTGTGTGATTGGCTCAGGTATTGACAATCCGTATTAGTGCATGATATTTGCACAAACGTCAAAAAACAGGATCCAGAAACTAAAAAAAAATGTTTAAGTTAATTGAAAAATTAAAATTCCAATTACCAAAAAAAAAAAAGACTAAAATATTATCAGCGACATAAGATATACAAGTATAAAAAAAGAAATACACGAGACAGATGATCATTTGGACTGATCTAATCTGCTTTAAACACATTGTTTTTTGAGGTGAAAATATTTTCTAATTATTTTGAAAAAAATGAGAATACTACTACAAATATTTAGCTAATTTCTGCTGGTATTCACTGAGTGTTGGATTGTAATTAACATCACTGATAACCACCAACAGGCTCACCGAAATATTTCTGCAGTGTGTTGAATTACTGAGTGAAAAATCTACATCAAAATAATAAAATAAATCATATTTTGCATAAAGAAAATAAAGCCTGTTTTTTGTATAATTTTTTTTTTATAATTAAGTGCATTTATTTTTTTTTAATTACTGTTGTTGCAATGTGAAAAAATAAAGATGGCCACTATTGTACTGAATAGAATTTATTCTCTTTGTAACAAAAATCGAAAGTTTTGCATTACAGTAACACGAATGTTGAGGGAAGTGTGCTTAATTAACATGAAAATGATGTCATAAAATCTTAATGGTCTTACAAACAGGCTTCAGTTTCGTTATGCAAAATATAATTAATTATTTTTTCCCCTATGAATCTTGAAGTTAAATATTTTCCCATGAAATTCTTATTGTACAGTCAGAAAAAATAAATAATTACAAAAGGGAAATTCTTGACTGTAATGATAAATTTTTGGTGAATGTTTTTTTTTTTATGCAAGTTAGTTTGTTTGCTTTAATGGTTGTGTTGAAGTGAATCGGTGTGTGTGTGTGTGTATGTGGGCAGTGAGGCAGCTCTACAGTCAGTCCTCATCTGGGCCAGTCCAGGTGTCCCATTTCGTTTCATTCTGTCCATCATCTTTCCCCATATCTATGTCACCTCAGTGCTGTCCTCTGCTGGCTGGCTGTGGTTAACAGAGAGAAAGGGCCCAGGGCACCGTCTTTGCGCAAGTTCCTCTCTCTGTTCTCAGCTCGAGCTCAGTTGAAGCCCAGTCCGGCTCCCTTTGGCCTCTGAGACGCACGAACGGGCTCCGTGATGCCTCTGCCGTCAGGGCCCAGGCCCGACCCCGGGGTCCAACCCATACTCTGCAGCATACGGTTCCCCAAGTTTGACTCCGGGAGAGGAGCAGCGCCCTCACCCACCACACCTGAGAGAGAGAGAGATCATCTGCATTAAACGGTAAAGCTCACTGATCTCTAATGCACTTAATGTGTTGAAAGAGTCCTTACATAAGATCTTTAAACTCTTTTTTTGTAATGTGACTTTCTATTACAATTTCGCACATCTACATCTTAAATATATTGTTTTCCATAGTGGAAGCTTTACTTCTTTTTTTTTTTTTGTTAATTCAAAACATTTTTTACTTTATATTGTTGTTGAATTAATGCAAACTGTTACACTTTACAATAAGGTTCTATACATTAATGTAAGTTAATGCAATAACTAAAAAGCACTCATAATTAACAATACAAGACTTATTAATCTTGGTTAATGTTAATGTTTAAATTTTAGCATTTCAGGCTGTTTAAATTAACATGTGTTAATATGTTAAGAACAAACATATTTAACAACTAAAATGCCCTGGAATGATTTTTAGAAGTTTATTGGAGTAAATTATACACACACAAACACAGTTTCACAATAAATGAAATGTGTTCCTTGCTGATTCTTTATAAATATTTGTGAAATTTACTATTAATTTCTGAGTATACTTTGTTTCCACACTAATTTTTTTTCAGGGGGGTGACAGTTGATTTTACAGTGTTTATGTTACATATATAACATGTTACAATAATTAACACCTAGACCAATAACAAGACCTATTTGTAATTTTCATTATCTTTAAAATAACAACACAAAGCATTATGTAGTTAACCAGAATGGCACAACAACCATTTATGTAAATACATAATGAACACTGTAAAATAAGGTGTAACCAAAACGTTATCCATTTTTTCACAATTTAACCGTACTTTAAAGTGTTAGCATTTAAATCAGTGTTTCTGGGCTTGGTTGCATTGGAAATCTCATAACTTAAGTGGAGAGCGCTTTCCTCAGATGTGTTTCAAATAATCCTGATGTTACATGTCACAGTTCCTGCTCCTCACAAACTCTAAAGAGTTTCTGAGAAATTGGTAATCTCAGCTCTGTGACCTCTGACCCCTGAGGGCTGCAGCAGTGTGTTCTGCGTCACAGAGATCACGGCAGGAAATGATGTTCTTTAATGAGGAAATGAGATCAACACTGATCTGCCCGCTCAGTCGCCAATCTCATCACATAACCACCAACAAGCTTCTGCCTCTTCCTGATGACACACGGGTCACATGTTTCCATGAAGAGTTTGAGTTCGAATGAAGAGGGAATCATTTACATTTACTATCCAGAAACATTTCAGATCACCCAACAGCTGTGATGGTAAATGAGTGTGTGTTACCTGAGGATGATGGGGCTGCCACAGGCGCAGCTTTCCGTCGTCTCTTTATATCTCCAGTACACAAGGAGCCTAGATGACCACTTGTTTGTCTACAGAGAGAAAGCAAGAGTTCAGGATAGTTACTACTTGGGTAAATATGCTAAAATTACGTATTTTTTTCAATTACACACAGTACGAGAGAGAGCGCCGGCTGCTCGCACACTCACAGTCTTCAAACAACACGAGCGCTTCTTGCTCTCTCTCTCTCCCTTGTGCATATTAATCAAAATCATTAAACACGATAGAAAAAGGGCGAAACACCAAAGTTTCACACGCGCTCGCACACTCAGTCTTCAAACTACATGAGCGCTGTCTTGCTCTCTCTCTCTCTCTCCCCCTCGTGCATATTAACCAAAATCATTAGACACGATAGAAAAAGGGCGGAACGTCAAAGTTTCACGTGGAGCATTCTGAGATTTTTTTTTTCTCCATGACAGGCTGCTGGCTCCCACTGTTTATTATTATTTATTTATTTTTTGGAAAAGCACTCTCTGTATTAGCTTAAAGACCTCAAGTTTACATTGGTTACTGTACTCTTTCAATTGCTCTAAACAAGTATTTTGGGTGACCATCTGAAAGAAGAACTTTTTTTCAGTAAGCTAGGCCCTATGTGTTCAGTAAGCTTGTTTCATGTGTTTTCAAGGCTTCAAGGTTTTATTGAATGCTATCTCTATACAAGTGCAAAGTAATGCATTCTTAGTCAGTCTTTTATTGTGTAATTTTAAGAGCAATAAACATATATTGCAATGTTAAGGAATTAATGTTTTTTTCATTCAGATATGTAAATCAACATGTATAAATTGTTAGTAGTCAATTATTGGGGAGATAATCGAAATCGAATCGGTCTGAAAAAATTAATCGTTAGATTAATCGATGCATCGAAAAAATAATCGCTAGATTAATCGTTTAAAAAATAATCGTTTATCCCAGCACTAGTTCTTTCTGTTCTGAATGTCATAAATGTTCTTATCTGATTCTTATATATTATTACCTGCTGGCAGTCTTTAAAGAGCAGCTTTTCCTGTGGCTTCTGTCGCTGCGAGCATCCCAAATCAACTGCACATACACAAACATGTTAGACACATACGTGATGATTTAATACACGCATACAGGCCTGAAACACGCCATAAATAAAGCATAGGCATCTCACTTGGTCTCTTCTGGTCCCAGAGCTGAACCACGACCTGCCAAGGACAAACAAACTCAAAATAAGCATGATGTTAAGTTATGTGGTGATATCTATTTTATTTAGATAAAACAGCAAATTTAGTACTTTATAGATTTGAAACTTTTATAATTATTTATATATATATATATATATATATATATATATATATATATATATATATATATATATATATATATATATATATATATATATATATATATAAAGATTGAATGCATAAAAAAAATCATATACTTCACAACAAATGAATAAGTCAGATATCAAAAACGTAAAACTATTGCTCACAGAGCCAATCGCTATGTTGATCTGCACCAATCAGGACTTACTCATGAGGATCCTGGGATAATCTGGGCAATCTATCAGAAATTCCTTGAGAGGTTCCCTGTTGGGAAAGAGAATTATAAAAAAAAAAATCACATAAACATATATATATAAAACAATGAGTTCATATTTTAGAAAAGTGCTCCTACCTGTGATTGCTGAAGACAGGCCTGTCTCGCGAGCCGCACTTGAAACCCTGAAAAAACAGGAGTTTGTCAAAAACCATCCACTAACTATTAACACACATGATCCAAACGAACAGGAATACATTTCTCCAGGTGTAATAAACCTCCTTAGTACATGGAGACCTTTACCAGGAAAAAAAAAATTGCATTTCAATTTTGTTCCTAATAAAAACTGTGAATGCAAAGTGATTTTTAAAATTTTTACTAAATAAATATATAGAATTTAGCAAGTAAGAACAAATTAAGAGATACTATTGTAACATTTCACTGTAAATAAAAAAGAAAAATGTGCCAACTTTTATACTTTTATTCAGCAATAATAATAATATTAATAATAATAATAATAATAATCATGATAATAGCACTATAATGATAATTATTATTATTAGCAGTATTACTGAATAACAAATATAAATAAATATATTATAATATTATTATATTTCACTGTAAAATAAACAATTAAGGATTAAAGACTTAAATTTACTTATTCTATATAAGTACATTTTTATAATAATTAAATAAAAACAAATGTTACTTAAGAAAAGCAATATAAGAATCAATACTATTTCACTATAAAATAAATATAAAAATCAACATTAAAGTAACTTTCATATTTCTATTTCATAATAATGATGATGATAATAATTATTACTATTTGTAGTAGTAATAATAGAAGTAAATATAAAAAATATAAAAGTTACTTAAAAGCAAAATAAGACATTTACTATTGTGATATTTCACTAAAACAGAACAATTTAGTATTAAAGGAAAATTTTGTAACGTTTATATTTGTATTTTATAATAATAATAACAATCATTAATAGTTGAATAATAAAAAATAAAAGTTACTAATTAAAAAATAAGAAATACTGTACTGTATACTGTAGTTTCTGTTAAAAAAATATTAGATTATTTAAGAATCATTCTGTAACATATTTTTTTAATTAATAATAATAATAATAATAATAATTATAAATAAAAATATGCATGTTACTAAATAGAAACCAAATGAGAAAAAATATTATCGTAAACATTTTTTTTAAAGAAAAATAATAAAAACTCTGAAAAATTAAGTAAAATTACATTACTAATAATACGGTCTTAATTTCATAATTTCTAAATGTTAAACTATCAAACTTAATTTTTTTTTTAGAGAGTGAGATGAAGGTTTATGGTGGTCTTTGTTTCCTTCATAGTGGTTTGTAGAGCTCTGTCCTCTGGTGGAGGTCGTGTGTGAACGCTCACCTCTTTGAGCTCCCTGTGACATTAACGGGAACGCTCCGGTCAGGATGCTGTTGAACACGGGGTCATTGAGGTCCAGTTCAGTAGAGTCTCTCTCCCACCACGGCACCACACCCGCGATTCCACAAGCTCCGCCCGGCTCGCCCTCATAGAACCAATCACTCTGCTCATCGTCACCTGAAACACACACACAACTCTCAAACACCAGCTGCTCATTCCATACATCATATATACTGATACTGAAATATAGGAGTACACACACCTTGTCTTCCCTCGTCGTTTGTGTACAGACCCCCATCACTGCTGTTACTCACGCTGCTCGTCTCGCTGTAACAACACACATTACACAGCGTTTTAAGCCTTCAGTGTGAAATAAAAGTGAATTAGTGGGAGCTAAAAAGGAATTTCACAAAACATGTCCAGGTCACAAAAGAAAAAAACAAACATTTTTGAACAAACAAAATGCTCTTCTTTTAGGAATATTAAGACTTTTAACATTATCACTCTTTTCATAACACTTCAGCACATTTTCCCTCAAAATTTTATCATTGTAATGCATCTAAATACTTTTTTTTTGTTGTAAATCTCTCATTGGTGATTCTAATTAATTAAAATACTAAAAATAAATGTAAAAAATTATGAAAATAAATTGTAACTAATATTTTACTGTAGTACTGATTTTAATTTTCAAGAATATTACTTTTATTTATATTTACATTTATTACAATACTTTAAAAATATTATTAGTATTGTTATATTTCACTCATTTCAAGTATTATAGAAAAATTTAGTATTTTTTATATTAGTTTTTTTAATTAAAATCAGCATAATTTAAGGGATTAAAACATGACCATAATATAATTTAAATTACATGACCATTTAAATAAATGTTATTAATAATTTGCCATTGTGCTATTTGTGTTTTATTTTGGCATTATGCAATTTTGTGCATTACGGTAATTAGATAAATAGGTTGGGTGTAAAACAACTGTCATGAAAAGAACATCGCCATAAAAAAGTTATTAAATACAAAACAGAATTTTTATTGCATTTTGAAATATCTTGTTCTGAAGGAGAGAGTAATGGGAGAAGGAGGGGCTAGACAGGAGAGAAGAACACTAACCACCTGTCACTCATCTCCTCATCTGAGCCTTTCTGCTCCTCAAAATCCATCTTCTCTTTGGTCGCTTGTCCTGCCTCTTCGCTCTCCACCACCACTCCTTCGTCTGCCGTGTCCTGTGTGAGTCTCTGCACCATAAACTTCCTTTTCTTCACCCTGTTTTTGTTTGCGTCACTCCCTTTGGCCTCCGGACTAAACCCTGTCTCCCTGCTGCCGCCCACCGTTGTCGCTCTGGAAGGCGGAGCCAGCATGGTGGCGACATCTAGTGGCGGGTCCACAGCCATGCGCTTGACTTTCCGACGCCTTCGCAAACTGCGCGTTCCCAAAACATCCGCTCCGCTCAAGTCGTCCAGCCACAGCGGTCTCTTCCCCCTGCCGGAGTCAGCAGTGAGTGGTGTACGCCGCTTCGCACCCAGCTGTTCATCCGAGTCACTGTTGTTGTCGCGTGTGTTAGCGCCCCCTGCTGCCGTGGATGAACGGTAGTCTTTCTGCTCCTCTACGCTGGACTCAGAGCCTTCACTCAGGTGGCAGGTGTCCCACGGCGGGTGAGGGTTATCAGATCGGCGTTTACGGCCACGACGCTTGCGGGCCTGGCGCTTCAGCAGGCACCCGACGGCCAGGGCATGATCTCCACCGTCTCCAAACCCTCCACGGGCTTGTTCTGAACTCTCCTCCAGAGCCGACACCAGGTCATGGACCAGCTCGTCCATCGTCCGCCGAAAGTGCCTGATCAGAATGAGAGAAATTAGGTGAAAAAGAAAATGAAAGAGCAAATGAGAAAGAAAATGTTTTGCTTATAAATGTATAGAGATTGTACTATCAGAGCAAATTCTAGTCATGTACAATCAAGACAAAAAAAAAAAGCCAAAAATTGCCATGTAACAATTGCCACATAATGATTTATTAATTATCTATTATTAATTTTTGTTAAATTTAATGATTTATCTATTATTTATTTTTAAGATTTTTTGTATCAGTTATGCAATAATTTATATTAATTTATGCATCATTAACGGGACAGATAAGAATGAGTGAGATAAGGTTAAAAAAAAAAAAAAAAGAATTTGTTCATAATGACTGAATATAGAATTTTATAATATAATTTAATAGAGGTTGTACTAACAGGGCAATTACTAGTCAATTAAACATTTTAGAACTAAACATATAAACAGAAACATATCGTATATCTGCTTAAAAAAATATCCATGATTTTTTCTAATTAATTGCCATGTCACATAATGGTTTACTGATTTCTATCATTTCAATTTTATTTAATTTAATACTTTGATTTGCAGAATTGTTCTGTTATTATTAATTAATTTACTTTATTAATTTTAAGGACCAACATCAGGTCATTGACCAGCTTGTCCAAGATCCACCCGAAAATGTCTGATCAGAATTAATGAAATTCGAAATTAGAGCGAATGAGAAAACATACATACATTTATTTATGAGTAGGATTATTAAATATAATTTTATAGAGATTGTACCAATAGGGTCATTTCCTGTAAATGAAATATTTTTAGAGCTAAAGAAAATATAAATTTTGCTTATAAAAATCATGATTTGAAAAAATTATTTGGTTTGTTAATTTCTATATTTTTTTTATATTATTCTACAATAATAGATAAAAGTCTTTTCTATTATTTCATATTTAGTTAATTGTTACACTACTGCTATTCCAATATTTAAAGTACATTTTTAAATTAATACAATTAAATTAAATGCCCAGAAATAACAGTTTTCTCTGTTATTTACGAGTTGTACATAACAGGGAATTTATAAACTCGATATACAAATGCAATTCTCAGGATTTAAGGTCCCCACAGATTGTGGTGATGATATCAGATGATATTACCATGATTTGACCTTCTCAATGGCAGTGTCCATACATAATCTTGGTAACGTTAATAATAGTATTTATTGGTTTAATAATTAATCTGGATAATCAGTTGATCGATGGTTTCAAGCGCTGTCTTTGAATAATACACCGGAGTAAATAAAAGTAAAGGTCCAGTGATGGTATTGCCATGAAAACGTTAGTTGTGGTAACGTTTTATTATCATAATCATGTATTGTGCTATTTGGTTTTAAAAAAAACCATAGTAAAATATTAAAATCTACATGATAATACAACGGTAACGTTAGTTTATCGCGAGTATGATCGGGTCGGATATCCACACATCAAATAATAAGCAGCTCTGAATAAACAGACGGGATAACACATGAGACACATACCAGCCGGTTCCCGCTTTACCGAAGCTCTTGATCTCGGCCGGAAACGGACTAAGAGAAATAAAAGACACGCATCCGGCGACGAAAATACAGTTTGCTTTCAAATTAAAAGCCGATAATAAATAAATAAACAAACACCTTCTTCATTAATCCACTTAGCTATCTATTTATCTCCATCAGTTAGGTTTATTATATATTTTTATTGTTTTTATGTATTAGGTTTATTTTTTACATTACCAATATTATCCATCTTTTTGTTGTCTGAAAGCCTTTTATCTGGCCCATCACTTTCCCATCACTTCTTCATCATCTTTTACAATATGCTTAAGCTTAATATCCGAAATAAAGTTTTAAACAAACAATTTCAAATTTCAGAATCTAAATAAAAATATTTTATAAACAAAAACCTACTTATTTTCCAATGACTTTTTCATTCAGTATTTTTTCTTATTTTATTTAACTGCATAATTAAAATGTAAGACAAAAAAAAAAAACTTAATATTGTAGGTTTTTATTTATTTGGTTTATTGTTTATATTATCAGTGTCTTTTTGTTGATTTGAAAGTCATTTTATTAACTGCCCTTATGTTTCCCATCACTTTTCATTTTATGAAGCTTATAATATTAATGTATTTCAACTTGCCTATGCATTTAATCTTTCTACATGTAAAATGTTAAAAACAGCAGACACTGAACGTCAGTGAAAGCGGCTCACTGATTGGACAAGAGGATCACCTTACTAGAGCCACTCGGGACGATGAGAACTGCGCGCTGATTGGTCAGCACAGTCGTCTCACAGCCGCAACTATGTGTCATGAAAGCTGTGCGCTGATTGGACAACAGAATCAATTCACAGCTTTCACTCAGCAGCGGGTACATGCAAGAGCGGCTAATTTCTTTGATGTTTTTTTTTTTTTGGTGTACGTGACGTCACATCGTCCGCTGACGAGACGCAAAATATGACAGCGAGAGTATGAATGTATGAATATTTCTGTTTGTCCTTCACTCCTCAACACCATTAGCTGAGCGAAGCTAGAGGTGAGAGAGACTTTATTTACGAACATACATCTACCTAACGTTAGTATAAACCACTACAGCAAGCTATTGATGATGGTTTGGGATGTGAAATGAAATTGTGTTGTTGATATTCTTAAATGACATGTGTAAAAAATGTTTTCGTATTTATTCTGATTGCATAACTCATATAATGACAGCTGTTGATGAGTCACTTTCAAAGCTGATATTTTGTCCTGTTCATATCATAAGTGTTCATATCTGTCCTTAATCTTTTAGTCTTTTTCTAAGTATCAGATTATTTAATATCTGAGTCGAAAAAAAAATTAGTATGCTACAATATAACATTTTATAATTTATTTATTAATATTAAATAAGACATTAATATAAATAAATAATAAAAAATATTATAAATTATACTTTTATATATCAGATTATATATTATAATTATTAATTAATGCATATTATATTATAATTTTATATTATTATGTACGCTTAATATTATTATGCTAATTTTAAAATAATATAGTTATAATATAATTTTATGTTGTTAACGATTACATTTTAATTACTGAATACAAATAACTCAAATATATTCTGACAGATTGTCTCTTTCTCTGTCATTTTTGCATTGACTCCACTTAAAGCTTAATGCTTCAATAAGAAACCGATGGCTTCGTAGCCCTCCTCTCTGGATATTTCTGGATTCATCTGTTCTCTTAACTCAGTTAGCATGTCTGGGGCTGACATTATTAACTTATGGAGGAATATGACACTAGGAGGTGTACAGCAGTGATAATATCACATGAGCACATTGACATTGTGTATGTAAGTACAGGACAGATTCTGAAATCTGATCCTGAGGTGTTTGACAGACGGGTGGTCTTAAATAGAGTCTATAAACATGTATGTTATGGTCAGATCATTAACCTTCAGCTGAGGACTGAATGTTTCATATTGCCCAGACAGTATTTGATAAAAGCATCATGTCTGTTTGATCAAGTGTAGAAGTTACGTGACAGAATTCCTGCTTGTAGTCTGATATACTGTCATGACCTTCACTAGAGATTATGACAGAAAATCAATAATTAATTTGCCTTTGTTATGAATTAGAATTTAATGTCCTTCATTATACAATGCTAAATATACTCGATTATTTCAAAGCAAAGTGTGTAATTTCTGCACCACTATTGGCAAATTTACCAAATGTAATTGAAAAAATAGCGAGATTTTCTGTAGGAATTGTAAGTGATGCCCATACAAAAGTTGCAACCACAAAGCTGAAGTGTAGCGAGTGCCTTTTAGAGTTTTGTTGCTAGGATGTGGCTGCTAGGACGTTTTGGTTGGTTGTGTGCTTTTTCTTGTCAAAAACATTCACTTTCTAGTTTCTATGATATGCTGTTCTCTCTGAAAGCAATAGATCACCCCAAAATGACAATTTCCTCACCCTCAGGCCATCCGAGATGCACATAGATGAGTTTGTTTCTTCATAGGAAAAGATTTGGAGAAATTTAGCATTACATAATTTTCTTACCAATGGATGCTCTGCAGTGAATGGGTGCCGTCAGAATGAGAGTCCAAACAGCTGATGAAAACATCACAGTAATCCACAACCAATCCACACCGCTCCAGTCCATCAGTTAATGTCTCAAAAAGTGAAAAGCTGAGTGTTTGAAATGAAAAAATCCATCGTTAAGAAACGTCAAAAGTTCAAACCATTGCCAAAATACAAGTGTCATTCTGACGGCACCCATTCACATTGGTGAGCAAGTGATGGACTGCTAAATTACTCCAAAAATGTTCCATAGAGTTCATACTGACCATACTCCATAAATGACGTCTCTCATCTGTTCTCCATTTAGACTCAGACCATGAATTACGTGGGTCAGCTGGCGGGGCAGGTGTTTGTGCAGGTGAAGGAGCTCTACAGAGGTCTGAATCCTGCCACTCTGTCCGGCTGCATAGATGTCATTGTTGTCCGGCAGCCAGATGGAGCTCTAATCTGCTCTCCATTTCACGTACGCTTCGGAAAAATGGGTGTCCTGAGATCACGAGAGAAAGTGGTGAGTGATACACTTCTGATATGACTTCTGAGCTCTCTATGACATCTGGTTGATCTAGAATGTATTGACTTCTCTTCTCTCTCTCTCTCTCTCTGTCGATCAGGTAGACATTGAGATCAATGGGGAACCTGTGGATTTGCACATGAAACTGGGCGAGAACGGAGAAGCTTTCTTTGTCAAGGAGACAGAAGCCGATCAGGTGCAGAACATGCAATCCCTCATATTATGACCAATATTCATGCTAGTTTCCTTTCCAAAAGTTTGGTCACACTAAACATGTGCTCCATTCACTTCTATTCATATTAAGCACTGGAGACCAGAGAACGCAAGCTCAAGTTTGGTGACCTCTGACCTGTGAATTGACATAGCGCAAAGATATTTGAACTGTAAAGGATCTAAACATAACAGATCTCGATTACATAAATGTAAAGCTGCATGGAAGTCTGAAGTATTTTCAAATGCTCAAAGCCTACTCTGATCCTGCTGTGATCCTGATCCAGTTTTCAGATCAGAGCAGTGATTCTGGAACACAATGTAATACTTTTAGAATTTAGAATGTTTTCAAAGTATTCTAAGCTCTTAAATTCTAAAAAGAACAGTGCCATATTCTAGAACAGCACAGTGATTTTAGAACATAGAACAGCATTTTGGAACAGAATAGTATACTTAAACAGATTCGTTTTCTGAATGGGATCATATTGAAAGGAATACAGGAAGTAAATTGAGGCCTCTGTGAATCTGACATTCTTTGAGAAAAGAAAAGAAAGAAAGATGATGTTTTGTTTATAAGAATCAGACTTTGTGGTTCTAAGATCAGTTGAGTGAATGAACATCCTCTTTTTATTCCCAGTCTTATTTTCCTCAGTTTTGTTGTAATTTAACACTGCAGCTTACTACACCACATTTTATATTTACTCAATAAAATTACCTGACCTCATGTAGAGCCTAAACAAACGTCGTACTAATGTCTGATGATAGCACACTGCGTTTACAGCACAAACTGTAAGTCTCATGTTCACTTTTCTTTTTTGACTTTCCCTTTGTGATTCCTTACAGGAAGTGATTCCATCTTACCTGGCCACTTCTCCCATTCCGTCTGACGGGGGGCTACTGATGGGCTCCAGCCGCGAGAATGCAGCGATGAAGAAGAGGAGGAAGAGGAGAAGGAAGTGCAGAGTGGAGGATGTGAAGGTGGAGAAGAGTGTGGAGTTCTCAGAGGAAGAACTGTTCAACATCGACATCAATGACAGCGACGAGCCCGATCAGAACAGGTCAGCTGATCTGTTTAAGCCATTTCAGAGAAAATACATACATATCAAAATAGCTGATAGTGTTTTGTCATAAATGACTCTAATATTATTTCTGAAAGATCATGTGACACTGACGACTGGAGTTATGATGCTTAAAAATTCAGCTTTGATCACATAAATTACATTTTAAAATATATTCATATAGAAAACAGTTATTTAAAATTGTATTTTGATCAAATAAATGCAGCCTAGGTGAGCACAAAAGACTTCTTTTAAAAACATTTTTGAACTATATTGCTCAACATAGGTATCTTCTTATGTATCTATGTGTGTAGAGACCTGATGAATGGAGGTTCATCCACTGAAAACACACAAAACACAATTCATGCTCGTTCAGATGGAGAGTGGAGTCCTGTTCACAGGTGGTGTACAAATACACAGACTTGCTCACACGCACCACTATTCAACACTTTTTCTGCTAAAATATTGCCAAAAAATTTCTGTCAGTGCTCTCCCTGAAATTTTTTTTATCTTTATTAGCACAGTATTAATGAGTTTTCCATATAAATATCTAGTTTGTGCAATAAAGGAACCTGTTTTTTCTCTCCAGTCCTAATGTGTCTCGTCCGTGCACACCTAAAAGTGACTCTGAGCTTCTTAGTAAAGATCAGCTGGAGGATTCGGCAATGTTGTGGTCCTGGGGGGAGTTACCGCAAGCTGCCACGGTCAGAGTTATCCTAAAAAACAACTCACTGACACATTAATCCATCTAACAGCAACTATAACATCCATGTGATTCGAAATACCCCTCATATATTAAACTCATACTTACTCCATAACAAAATTATGTATTTACAGCCATCGTTTCTGTCAACGAAACCAGATGTCATGCCTGCGTGTCCACTGTCAATCCCGGTCTCTGACAACACACATTTCAGAGTCATCCCTGAGATGGCCACCCGTGGCCACCACAGAAACCGGACATTAGATTCTGATGGCCAATCAAACAGAGCCAAAGAGCAGGATGTGACACCAGCGGCTTGGGTGATGTCAGAGGTTGAGGAGGGCGGAGCAAAGGCTGGACCCCGCCCACAAAACAAGACTGATTCCCCTTCTAAAAGAAAAGGTTATTG
Source organism: Carassius auratus (assembly GCF_003368295.1). NCBI lineage: Eukaryota > Metazoa > Chordata > Actinopteri > Cypriniformes > Cyprinidae > Carassius > Carassius auratus. Next base: position 139,839 of record NW_020524667.1, read on the forward strand.
TGCATTGTTTTTTGGGTTAAAAATTCAGCTTGTTTTTGTGCATTATGTAATTCATAGTGATGTATGTGTTCTCTTGCAGATAAGAAAAGCCACCATCTGGGTTCTGATGGCGTGTACTTGGATGATATAAAAGATCTGGAGCCAGAAGTGGCGGCACTTTACTTCCCTAAAAGGTGTGTTATCATAATGTCACCTCTCTTTAAAGCTGCCCTAACTCTGTAAAGCATGAACAAGGAAATAATAGTATGAAAAATCTCATTTTCAGAATTGAATTATTTTATGAGGTAAATCTAAGATCAACATTAATATTTGGTCTGTATGAAGAATTTCAGTCAGGTTTCAGGCCCCACCATAGCACAGAAACTGCATTTGTTAAAATTACAAATGACTTGCTTCTTGCATCAGATCAAGGCTGCATCTCATTTCTAGTTTTAATTGATCTTAGTGCTTCTAGTTTTAATTGATCTTAGTGCTTCTAGTTTTAATTGATCTTAGTGCTGCATTCGACGCCATAAATCATGACATACTCATAGATCGATTACAAAACTATACATGTATTCAAGGGCAGGCTCTAAGATGGTTTAGATCCTACCTGTCCAATCGCTACCATTTTGTTTATTTAAATTGGGAGTCATCTAATTTATTATCAGTAAAATATGGTGTGCCATGAGGATCTGTCCTAGGTCCTCTTTGATTTTGTATCGATTTGTATTGTAAAAAGCGCTATGCAAATAAACTTGAATTGAAAATTGAATTGAATTTCAAGACGAACTCTTACTGAAGCAACTTAGGTTAACTTGAATATACATAAATCATTTTTTAGAAAAATCATAGTAAAATGCAGTTATCAAATTTTATATATCAGGCTTTTGAGGAATGTTTATTTGAGTATCTTGAACCTTCTGACAAAATATTTGTAGAAATATCATATTTGATACATCAAGCTTTCATGGATTACATAGTATGATATCGTAAGAATATGAAGCTCATACTTGAGGAGTAAATTAAATAAATTAGGCTATATTCTGAGCACCACTGAGGAAAAATTTGCTTGGTGCAGTTGCTGATACTTACATGATCAAATATTAAGATTACATTTTTATAGTATGTAATGTAAATCAGTAAGATTTTGCTTCAGTCCAATAAGTGAATATTTTGAAATATTGCTAAATATATAAGAGTTATTCGTACATCAGTAAAGAATTTAGAGCAAAAATGTGTACCATGACCTTAAGCGGGATGTTTACTTGCTAAAAAGTATAAACTATCAATCAGATAACAGAAGGCAGTAAAGTTTTGATCACATTGATCATTTAGAGGGCTTAGAAGTTTGCATATCGAATATGATACAGCAGGCTTTATAGGGTTGAACATCCTAGAATGGCTTAGATCAGCAACATTTAAAGAGGATATTTTGTGTTTTCTCAGTGGTTCAGAGTGTTGTGATGAGAAAAGCGTCCGCTGTGAGACTGTGTCTCCTCAGTCCATGTGTAGCTCGGGAGCCGACAGCGGGGTGGACAGTGAAGACATTCCCTCTATGGCCATCTCTCTGTGTGGAGGACTAACAGAAGAGAGGGAGATCACTAAAGGTGCACAGACCCAATCAGCTCTGCTCATTAATTATGTACAAGACTACATGCTTGAAATGCATTCGTTAAGCATTTGTGTCTGTTACATTCACTGTTTATGCATCATTATTGATTTACTGTCCCTCTATTTATCATTCAGAACATTTCCATCAGAAATCTGTGTCATTTCAGCAGTTTGCTGATAATCCATCCATCATTGATGACCCTAATCTGGTGGTGAAGATCGGCTCTAAGTGAGTTCATGTTACGGTTATCGATTCTCATCTCATTTGTCTTGGACTAAAATAACAGCTGCTATATTTGTTTCCTTTTATCTGTGCAGGTATTATAACTGGAGCACCGCTGCTCCTATTATGTTGGCTATGCAAGCCTTCCAGAAACCATTGTCTAAGGTACACACACACACACACACTTACACATCAGTGCTTTCATTTTCATTTTATTTCACTGATTCGAATCACTCACATTTTGGGGGTCGGTAAGATTTCTTTTTTTTAAAGCAAATACTTTTATTTTGGTAAGATGCATTAAAGGGATACTCCACCGTGTTTTCATATTTAACTATACAAAACTGGCGCAGTAATATCTTCACTAGAGGGAGCGTGGGACGGTGAGAGGATTTTTCACGAGTGAAGATATTACTGCGCCAAGACGAAGTGCTTACAAGCACTTGCCATGGTATTCCGCCATACAATATAGTTATCCATTTTACACGCTTAGAAAAGCGCAACGTTTTGTTTTGTGTTACCGTCCTAGGTCGAGTTACACTACGCGAGTAACTGTATTTAAATAGGGAAAACGTGGAGGTGTTTGGTAGCTTCTCTGCTTGGCCCATATTGAATGAATGGACTAAGCTAAGTGCTTTCAAAGTGTCACCGCACTGAGACGAGAGAGGTATGTATCAACTCGTCTTAGGTAAGGGAAAAACATAGTTTAATATGAAAACACGGTGGAGTATCCCTTTAAAATGATCAAAAGTCACAGTAAAGATATTTATAATAATGTTACAAAAGATTTCTATTTACAAATAAATGCTCTTTTGTTTTAACTTTCTATTCATCGAATAATCTAAAAAAAAAATTCAAGGTTTACTCAAATATATGAAGTAGCACAACTGTTCTCAACATTGATAATAATAATAAATGTTTCTTGAGCACTAAATCAGCATATTAGAATGATTTCTAAAAAATCATGTGACACTGAAGACTGTAGTAATGATGCTGAAAATTCAACTTTGATTACAGGAATAAATTACACTTTAAAATATATTCAAATAGGAAACACAAACTGTAGTATTTCATAATTTTACTGTTCATATTGTGTTTTTGATCAAATAAATGTAACCTTGGCAAACAAACACAAGACGTTTGTAGTTTGACATCTTCACATATGTAAGATGACTCTGGGATAAAGTTTTCCCATGTGTTTTCTTGTCCTGTGTATCACCTCCCTGTGTGTGTGTGTGTGTGTGTGTTTTAGTTTGCAAGGCTCAGTCATGTGTGTTCTATGCTGGAGTTTGTCTTCTGTCACGTACCTCGTTTCTTTACTTCTTCAGTTCGTTGCACTAGTTTCTATCAATCCTTTTCCCTGCATGAGAGCCCAGCATTTGTTTGATTCTTAGTGGCTTCGGTGTCTGAGAGTTTTTCAGTTGTTGAGCATTACGCCTGTGCGCATGTCCCTCACAGGCCACCATAGAGAGACTTATGAAGGAGAAAATGCCCAGAAATCAAGGAAGATGGTGGTTTTCATGGCGAGGAAGAACAAACAGCTCTAAACCGGTACTCAAACATGTACACCTCATCACCAAGGGCTTTATTTCAAGGGTTTGTGACTTTATGTGAAGTCCTTAAGTGTGAGTTCTTTGTGTTTGCAGGATTTAGTCTCAGGCGGTTCATCATGTCCTGCAGGAGATGAGACCATCAAGAACAGGTTCATATCTGACAGAATAATATCATCTGAATTATTGCAGTCTGTAATCATTCATATGCCTGATCAAAAATGTGTTTACAGGCGGAAAGACGAATCCTCCTCCAGCGATGAAGACTTAACTGCAAAACAAAGCCCTGTCCCTGTTCACACAGACCCCGCCCCTGCAGGAGGGGGCGTGTCCTATCAGAAAACACTTCGCCTCTCTTCAGAACAACTGGTAAGAATATTGAATTTAATTAAGAAACATTTACAATCTTAATTTAAATTTATTAGATAAACCTGGAACAGGTTTGATGCCAGACTGCATACTAGTAAAACCTAATTTAATTAAAACACCAAAAAGTAATATTTAGCTAAATATTTAATTATAAAACAAATGCTCTGGAATCCCATACAGAACTTGAATCAGTGACTCATTCAAATGAACCAGCTCACTAGAATGATTCAGATTGTACAAAAATACATACGAGAAGAGGCAAGGATGCATTAAAGTCAAAATCAGAAGTGACAGTCAGCGCTTTAAGTGGGCCGGTACGCACTGGTACCATAGACTGTAAAAATACCGGCACTTCCAAATATAGCTCTTGAGCGTACAGCCCACCTCTCCGAGTGCCCAGAACTTGCTTTTAGCGTACCGGTACGTTCATTTGGACATCTGCCTTAATAGAGGTTTTAATCATTTGCCTGTGCTGCTGCTTTTCAGAACGGCCTTCACAATGCACGCTTCCTAATTCTTCCTAGTTCGGAGTATGGAGCGTGAATCATTTGAACCAGTTCGGCAGTTCGGAGCGGGTTCGCGAATCATTTGAGTCAGTTTGGGAGTTCGGAGCGGGATCGCGAATCATTTGAGTCAGTTCGGGAGTTTGGAGCGGGTTCGCGAATCATTTGAGTCAGTTTGGGGATCGCGAATCATTTGAATCAGTTCGGGAGTTCGGAGCGGGATCGCGAATCATTTGAATCAGTTCGGGAGTTCGTAGCGGGTTCGCGAATCATGTGAGTCAGTTTGGGGATCGCGAATCATTTAAATCAGTTCGGGAGTTAGGAGCGGGTTCGCAAATCATTTGAGTCAGTTTGAATGCAGTAGCGCTTTCTAACAGTATTTTTTCAAAATCCTTTTGCACATTTTATTTATGTTCAGTAGTTCTTTCTAGCTCAAGCAAATCCACAAACTAATAAAAGGATTTATAATTAAGGTCGCTTGTTGACTGCTGTATATAAAACCCTTCAATATAGTTGTTGTTACCTCAGGGGATGAGGGGAGTCATCAAAAAAAAAAAAACAGAATTTTTTTTTTTTTTGGCTATAATAGAGTACCGGCACCTCTTTTGGGCCACTTAAAGCACTGGTGACAGTAAAGACATTTATAATATTACTAAAGATTTCTATTTTAAATAAATTCTGGTCTTTTGAATTTTATATTCATCAATCCTGAATTTGTGTGTACAAAAATACTAAGCAGCACAACTGTTTTCAACAGTCACAGTAAGATAGTACTAAGATAGTTTCTTGAACAGCAAATATTCAGTATATTAGAATGATTTCTGAAGGATTATGTGACACTGAAGACTGGAGTAATGATGCTGAAAATTCAGCATTGCATCACAGGAATAAATTACTTTTTAAAATATATTCAAATAGAAAATAGTTATTTGAAATGGTAATAATATTTCTGAATATTACTGTATTTTTGATCAAATAAATGCAACTTTGGTAAACATTAGAGAATTTTGAATGGCAGTGTATATAGCTGCAAAAGATGCTTGTAGTCCACCAGTTCACTAGAATGATTCAGTTTCCAAAACTACCTGTGAGAGAAGTGTCTCTGATTGTTTGTCTGCTGTAGGTCAGTCTGCAGCTAAAGGACGGTCCTAATGATGTGGTGTTTAGTGTGACGACTCAGTATCAGGGCACGTGTCGCTGTGAGGGAATCATCTACCTGTGGAACTGGGATGATAAAATCATTATATCAGACATCGACGGCACAATCACCAGGTACATCATCGCAAACATAATCGTAACCTTAAGCAATAATTTATCTTTTCGTTTAACGTTGTTGATCTTCTTTCACAGGTCAGATAAGCTGGGGCACATTCTGCCCACGCTGGGTAAAGACTGGACCCATCAGGGCATCGCAAGTCTGTATCACAGCATCAGCCAGTAAGAGGCCACACACGCTTTCTCTGATTCTCTGATAGGTCAGTAGGATGAGGAGTGAAATGCACCTGTGTATGTTTCATAGGAATGGTTATAAGTTTCTGTATTGCTCGGCGAGGGCGATCGGTATGGCTGACATGACGCGGGGTTACCTGCACTGGGTAAATGAGAGAGGAACCATGTTACCCCAGGGACCCGTTTTACTGAGTCCCAGCAGCCTGCTATCAGCACTGCACAGGTGATTACTCTCACACAAACACGCTGAGAAAAAAAAGGATTGTAGCTGTAGGATTTTCTTTGATACTAAATAAATTACAAATAAATTTCACAAATAATCACAAGAAAATATCAAGTGACACATTGAATTAAATGTGAATTTTTCAAGCAGGAAGACTGAAATAGTAGTTTCTTGTAAAATGTTTATTTACTACTTGCAGTGCGCACTCACACACACAGATTTAATTAACTATTAGTGCAGTCAAATGATTAATCAATTAAACATAACATTTTACTTAAATATTTAAATGCATGTGTTTTTTATTTATATATACACATAATAAATATACACAGTACACACAAATAAATTATGTAAATACATTTTTTATTTTGGATGCCATTAATCGTTTGACAGCACTACTTATCTGAAGGCATCTTGTGGCCTTCTATTGATTTTATATTAACCCAGATTCCATTTTCATGTAATCAATTCAAAATAAAATAGCACAAACTGATTTAAAAGAATTTGAGTTACATGATTTATTTTTGAGATTCTATAGATATGTTCTGCATGGATATACAGAATTGATTTTATTCTTTATGTTAAAAACTCTAAAGTTACCCTAGTATTTGGACCCAAATAAAGGATTTAATGCATAACAACTTTGACTGACGTTATAAAGTGTAAATATAGTAAAACAAGTAGATACACGCCATCTCTTTCTGTTTTTCAGGGAGGTAATCGAGAAGAGGCCGGAGAAGTTTAAGGTGGCGTGTTTGACAGACATTAAGAATCTGTTCTTCCCAAACACTGAACCCTTCTACGCAGCGTTTGGGAACAGAAACACTGTGAGTGAACCCAGAGAGACGATGAGATTGCAAGAAATGCTGTAGAATATTGGCCTAATAAAGATGCCTGGAGGTGATCTGTGCGATGTGTAGCTTTGTAATCACCCTGTTTGTTGCGTCTGTAGGATGTGTTTTCCTATAAGGAAGTTGGTGTTCCCTTAAACAGAATCTTCACTGTCAATCCTAAAGGAGAACTGATCCAGGAACATGCAAAGACCAACATCTCATCGTGAGTATGAACTACTGAGTGACCAGTGTTGGGGAAGCGCCTCTGAAACTGTAGTTTGTCCAGCTACAAGCTACTCATAATGTCTAGTTCAACTACACACAAGCTACCTTTCTGAAAAAAAGAAGAATTAAAATTGTTAGCTGTTAATTTTGTTAGTAAGCTTTTAATATATACTATATACTAAGCATTGGGGCTCTCAAAATGTTTATTTTTCAGTCAAACCCCTTAGAAATAAAATATTTACTTGAAATACCCTGAGATATAAGCTAATGTTTAAATAATTTAATGACACTGAATCACAAATTCACGGTTCTCTTGTGATATTTGTATGACATGCAAGAAAACATGTTTGTTTTTTCTATTCTTCTTTGTTTTTATTTTCAAAATATTTAGTTTATTTTGAAATTATTATCATTAGTATATACTATAACTATAAAAATGAAGACATAAATATAATACTTAAAATATAAAAGAAAAAAAATAATATTTGAAAATTATAGCATTAAGTTATAGTACTAATGATTCTTCATTTTAATTCCTTTTAACATTTTAAACCCTCAAACTTTTATTTTGGAGAAATACTAATCCAATTCTGATTTCTGTCTGATTGTAAATAAAGAGAATCTAGCACAAATTGCATTGCCAGAAAATCTGAAGACAGGAAATGAATCAGGGGCACGGTTTTTTAAATGGTTCATTTAAATGAAGTTTCCAGAATAAAATTCTCACTAGGAGCCTGTTTACATTTGACAGATTTGGTTCTATTAGATCAAACTCTGGTGCATTTTCTTTGTAAATAAAATTTGTTAAATAAAAATACCACCATATGACCATACATACAGCGAATGCATTTATCCCAGAATGCACACACATGATTTTGATGTTTAGTAAGTTCCAGTGCTTTAGGTGGCCCAAAAGAGGTGCCAGTACTCTATTATAGCCAAAATATATATATATATTTTCTGTTTTTTTTTTTTTTTGATGACTCCCCTCATCCCCTGAGGTAACAACAACTATATTGAAGGGGTTTTATATACAGCGATATATTTGCGATCCCCAAACTGACTCAAATGATTCGCGAACCCGCTCCGAACTAGGAAGAATTAGGAAGCGTGCATTGTGTGAAGGGCGCTCTGAAAATCGGCAGCGCAGGCAAAGGATTAACACCTTTATTAAAGCAGATGTCCAAATGAAAGTACTGGTACGCTAAAAACATGTTCTGGGCGCACGGAGAGATGGCGGTACGCTCAAGAGCTATATTTGGAAGTGCCATACTACAAGTGTAAACACAGCCTAACATCTATCTATCTATCTAGTCTGTTCTTATGCTTTATATCATAAGTAGCATTCACTGAACCACTAGCATTCCTGAAAAGATTATATTGTTTAGAAAAGAGCTGAACTGTCGTCATGCTACTGATAAATGTAGTCAAGTCTGTTGTGTTGCTACTTTAAGTTAGTTACTCTTGCAGTTACCACTGCTACTGATTGTGTGTTCGTAAACACTTGATATGAATGAGTGTGTCAGCTGTGCTTTACCTGTGCAGGTACGTGCGTCTAGGTGAGGTGGTGGATCATGTTTTCCCGCTCCTGAAGCGCAGAGGTTCTTGTGATTTCCCCTGCAGTGACACCTTCAGCCAGTTCACCTTCTGGAGAGAACAGCTCCCCCTCTTGGATGGACAGATAGTGAACACCAGTCACTGAACAGCTGCGCTGATCCACACACAACATCACGTGTGGAAGGACGGATGCTTGCATAAACTGAACACAGAATTAAATCTGTGCGATTATATGAAAATCACACATAATATACATGTGTGCATCTGGAATTCAGAAAAAAATTGCACTTTCTTTCAAAGAAGTCTTCACATGTCACTTGTGATTTAGAGTATATTGTTAGTTGATTTGTAAAAATTAGCTCAGATCTTGGATATATTTTTTAGTTTTCAGTTTTGCTTGTGGCGATCACAAGCTTTTGTTGTGAAAAGCATCTGTTAATATATTCATTTACTGCAAGAACAATCCATCATATCAGGACAGTGAGTTTGTTGATATAGATTTCCACAAATTATCAAGAGTCCTGAAACTGAATGTTTCACATAATTTAAAATGCCCAGGCCATATTTCACCACAGAATCAATATTTTACAATTTTCTGACCATCAAACACGTTTATTTGTTATTTTTATTACAATTAGGTTTTACAATTTATTATAAATTAAGTTTAAATTTCCATAAATACAATTCATTTTCTTTATGCAAAATATTACCAAAAAATATATTTTTCAGAGATGTAGCCTACTCATTCATTCTCAAGGACATTTTTGTTGGAGTACTAAGTAATATTACTTCTATCATATCACTGCCTTATTCTGATATTCCTGCACTTTACGTTACTGAAGAAATACATGCGGCCATATTTTCTTATGAACTAATAATCATTTCCCTATTTGGATTTATTCCATTTATTCCTAAATAGGGTTTCAGTGGGTTTTAATGATTTATGATATAATGCCATGATATAACTAGTGTTGTTTTTTTGTGTGTGTGTGCCTTTTTTTGATTTTCAGTCAGTAGTTTTAAAGAATGATATGATTGTATTGATGGAGGTTTCTGATTTTTTTTAATATTCTTTCAGTGAAAGAGCAGTAGATCAGAATCTTAGTTGGAAATGTATCAGTTTTGCTCTTCAATAAAACATAACATTAAATATACTGTCATTCTCATTTAACGCTTCAGTTATTTAATTTATACATAGTGGAAAATGTTTATCACTTTTCAGTCGATACAGGTGCTAAAATTCTTCACCATAATTTGAGAATGACTTAAAACACAATCTATGCTCTGCCAAAAGAAATAGTTTTAAAGCTCACCAATGGTACAAAACATTTTATTAAACTCTGTTAAATGTGATAATCTTTGACACATTGTTAAAGTTGGAGATCATTGGGGGTAACAGGTCACTCGACGGGAGGCGTTCCCGCGGTGCGCGCGCTCATTGGTGCACGAGCATCGGTCCGAGTGTCGGCAGGTTCGCAGTCAGTCACCTCAGAGCAGGAGAAAACACCTGCTGCTTCTGTGTGGGACATGGAGCGACTGGTATGAACATGATCTGTCTGTTGTTTAGTTGTCTTTTTTTATTATTTTTTGTTATGTATGCTCATTATAATGAAGAGTAGAGCGACACAACGCGACGCGCCAGAACTTTTTTTATACATTGTAAACACATTTGTTATAATAAACGAAGAATGCTTTGAAGTGTAACGTTACACAGCTTTGGTGTTTATAATAGGTAACTAATTTAAAGTACCTTGGCAGTATGAACACGCTGAGAAAAGCGGTTTTGTTTCGCTTTTGTACCACTTTTTGTTCCTTTATTGAAAAAGCCGTTACGTTAAATAAACAGTGACGTTAACTGTTAGCCTTTAGAAACTAGTTATGAGTTTTTTCATAATAATTCACCTTTCTGAATTTATTATATAATTTTATTTTTATTATAATTAGAAACAAGAAAAATCAGTTCTTTTTGTGTTTGAGAAATTGACAAATACAAATATAATTTGCAAGTCTTAGGCCTCCCTCCGGGGTTTGTTATATTGCAATATTGGAAATATTTCTGTTTTAAACCATGAAGGCTGACATAATATGTGACGTCTGTTTTTATATTGTTTGTCAGCACAGTTACTGTGTATCTGGAACAACTACGTTAGCCATATAAATGTTTATTCATGCATGCTGAAAATAAGTCAATATTGTTAGCTGATGCTAACTGTCTAGCTTACGAGCTTGCTGGTGCTAAATTGAAGTACTTAATTATTATTATTATTTTAAATAAAATCCAAATATTTTTATTCAACCACCTAGATATATTACATAAGAAAATGGTAACTACACTTATTATCAAAGTGGGAAGTGATGGCCTCTGGGGGCATCAGACAAGGTTTGAGAAGAAAAAAATCATTATGAAAATCGAATTATATTTTCCTTATAATATTCATTATTTATTGTTTTTTTTTTTTGGGGGGGGGGTAGGATTATAGTAGGATTATTATTATTATTATTATTATTATTATTATGCTAATATAAAATTAAATGATAAAAAAATAGCCTACATAAAAGTGCAACATAAACATTAAAATATCTGTACTTTTTACATAAGTACATAAAAAATCTTTGTAAGTACTGACTACTTTTAGTGGAGTAATATTTTATTATACGGATCTGTACCTTTACTCAATTACTTGATTTATGTACTTCGTCCACCACTGCGGATGAGCTTGTGTTATCAGCTTTTACCTGTTGTAATCGAGAAATGTTTGCGACTGACCAATCAGAATCTAGTGTTCCACAGCGCTGTGTAATAAAGACCAGATAACATAAATTAATGTTCTATTAACATTACTGGAACATAACTTTGACCTTTATGTTCCATTGTTACCCCGTATGTATTAAAGTGTTATACTGTCGCTTTGAATCTACTTATTTACATAATTTCACAATGTTTTATTTTGGTTGTATAAAATTAAGATATAATTATTAATATGCATTTTTGGCTGTTCAGGTATGTAAACCTAAAAGCAATCAAAATATGTTTTGTGCTTGCTGGTTTGAGACTTTTTATGCATGGACTACTAGATTTTGGCTTTACTGAACATGTGTATTAGAGCACTGATTCGCTGGGTGCTGAAGCCGATGGCTTCTTTGACATGCTGGAGGAGAGGAGGCGGAGCAGTGACTTAGGTTACGCCCTCCGGAGCTTCAACCCTCAGCCGTACCATGGAGCCACGCCCATTTCAGCTAGCACTCTCAAGAGGATGGTGCTTGAATCACAGAACCTGAGCTACATCATACAGGAGGTGAGAGACAGAGAGCCATGGTTATTAAAGGAAGATGTCATACAGAAAAGGTTTTTCTCACCGCTTCTCGCTCACACACAGATCACGCTTGAGAGTGACGAACCACGTGAAGCGCTTTTACAGGAAGCCTCTGCCCTGCTGGATGAGATGAGTCAAAACCTTCAGTTGGGATTCATTCGTCTGCTGGGCTTCGCAATGAACAAAGTTTTTCAGAGCGTCTTCAGCTCTATACGCATCAATGAGGATGGACTCACACGGGTTAGAGTTTCTGTCCTTTTAAAAATGTATTCTCTTTTAAAAGGAATGGTTGACTGAATTCTGTCATCATTCAGCTCCAGCAAGCCATTCAGGAGTATCCTGTCATCCTGTTGCCCAATCACAGGAGCTACATGGACTTCCTTGTTCTGTCTTACATCATGTTCACTTATGACCTCTCTATCCCCGTCATTGCAGCTGGAATTCGCAAGTATCTACTGATTTTGAATGTAATTGTAGGTGGTCAGGTCATATTCTGAATGTACTTTTTAGTTTTAAGGATGCACCAAGTATTGAGCGGCAATTCGACAAATATTTGAAAAGCCACTAAATCACAAACATATAATTAAAGGTGGATTTAATAACTTTATTCCAGCTGTGGGAGTAAATGATTTCTCTCATCACAACTTCCCGAATCTGTCCATGTTTATTTCTCTAACAGCTCTGATGGGGATGAAGCTGTTCGGTGAGGTCTTTCGGCGGTCAGGAGCGTTCTTTATCCGTCGTGCCATTGGCTCAGACAAGCTGTACTGGGCGGTGCTGTCTGAGTACGTCAGAACCATTGTGCGGGTGAGAAAATAGTCTATACTTTATTATTAGAAATTATTATTCTAGAAATTACTGTACACTACCACTGTATACTAAAAGATGTCTGGTATGCTTACAAAGGCTGCATTTTTTGTTAACAAATACAGGATAAACACTAATATTGTGCAATATTATTACAATTTAAAATGCAATATTTGACTATATTTGAAATGTAACTTATTGCTGTGATCAAAGTTACATTTTCAGCATCATTACTGCAGTCTTCAGTGTCACATGATCCTTCAGAAATCAATCTAATATTCTGATTTATTCTTATTATCAATGTTGAAAACAGTTGTGCTGCTTCATATTTTTATGAAAACCTTGAAACATTGTTTTCAAGATTCTTTGATGAATATAAAGTTCAGCATGTATTTGCAATAGACTTTTTTAGTAAAATTAGAAATGCATTTAGTATCACTTTTAAACATAAAAATACATTATTAATTGAATATATTTAATATTATATATTTTATAACTTAAAACTTTACACTGTTGAATGTAATTTTTAACAAGTCTCAAAATTAATATCAATTTTCATACTTTATATTATAAATACACTTGTGGAATATTAATTTCAGTTGTAGTGGTGCATCAACAATATTGCATGATCCTAGTCCTGATTTGTACAATTAATCAGTGCACATTATGTAAATACTCCTGAATACGTATTTGGAAATAGCTGTTGTATATTGTACTGCAAATGTTTTAGACCCCAGAATATAATTAATGTTGACATTCACAGTAGTTGTTTTTCCACAGACAGGTTATGCTCCATTAGAGTTTTATATTGAAGGATTACGGAGCAGAACGCTGAAATCTCTCACACCAAAACTAGGTAAGCTTGTGTTTAAGAGGGTGATCTGGAAATGCGGGGTTCTACATGTTCTCAAGCTGTGTTTGGATCTTCACAGGAATGCTGCATATGGTCCTAGAGCCTTTTTTTAAAGGAGAGGTGTTTGACATCAGTCTGGTGCCCATCAGCATCAGTTACGAGCGCGTGTTGGAGGAGTCGCTCCTCGCTCATGAGCTGCTGGGTGTGCCTAAGCCAAAAGAGACCACAGGGGTACAGTCTGTGAAAAACACAAAGAGAGTCAAAGTATAATGCATTTCAAAATATAGGAATGAACTTGGTTCTGAGCTCTTGCTGTGCATCTGCAGGCTTTGCTGAAGGCCAGGACTGTGCTAAAGGAGAATTATGGCTGCATGCATGTGTTCTTTGGCAACCCTGTGTCAGTCAGAGACCTGGTGAAGGGAAAAATAAACCTCGGACAGTATAATCTGGTGCCCAGGTAATAAACACTCTAGGGTTACTAAACTAAACTAAACCTAAAAACATAAAAATTACTTTCATTACTTGAAATAAAATACATTTTAATTGAAATAAAATATACAAACTTTAGCATATTTTATTTCAACTACTTGCCTAGACAACACTTCTCATTTTTATGAAATTTAACTGGATGTAATAAAATTGCTAAAACTTAATACAATCTAAATAAACATTAAAAAAGTAATAAAAATGACAAAACAAACTACATTAAAGGTGACCTATTATGCCCCTTTTTACAAGGTAAATAATTTTTAATAGCTTGTTGAAATTGTCACTTTTAGGGTATGAGCAAAAACGTGCAGTTTTTTGTGTTTGTCACTTTAAATGCAAATGAGCTGGTGCTCCTACCTCCCTTTTCAGAAGAGGGCGGAGATTCAAGAGCTCATGCTCTGCCAAAACAGGACAATATCACAATCTGACTGTACTGTGCAATAAATGCACGTTTATGAATTACACCGACGGAAAGCATGCCGTGATAAAAATAATGACATAGCTGGACTAATGGTGCTGTCGCGTGCTATCACATTATGAGGTCAACAAATTTAAGAAGTCGCCTTCACATATGCTTCCAAATGCAATTTTTAACCACCACATTCCTATTTACGATCATTCTGGTAGCACGTGAAGGCAGCATCAATTAAAACAAGCAGAAACAGTGGTAGCTTTTAGCAACATTAGCCTTACAGATTGCCAAGAAGCTCTTTTGGAAAACAAAATATGAGGCATGATGCTTACTTTGTCTGGACGTTTGTGCACAAAGCATCGGTGTCGATCCCTCTTTCAGATGCAAGCTTTACACAACCCAAGCGCTGAATTGACCCTAGTTTGTGAGGCAGGTGTAAAATCATAGGCAAAAACATATAGGACTTTTCAGGGTTTATTTTCTGGGACATTTCCTTCGAAAATTAAATTTAACTGCCGTGTCCTCAGTGGTCTATGGATGTCAATAAGGGGGGAAATCTGGAACCTTTATGATTTATTGGGATTCTAAAAGAATGAGTGGGTGGATTTTTACCTTTATAGGCTGGTTGTTTGCACACTCTGTGGCCATACAACTGTTTTTTTTAACACCTAATGAAAGTGATTTTTGCATAATAGGTCCCCTTTAAAAACAACTATGAAAACAGAAAACATAAAAATGAAAACTAAAACTAATTGAAAATATGAATACAAATTATAATAGTATCTCTGTGATATTAAAATAACACTCACACACTTGTCTATTTAAAAATAAAATACTAGGTGAAATTGCAGTAAAGCTAGGGTATTAATTATGAATCAGATAGTTCAATATAAGTATTTATAAGTATTTATGTATTTAAATATTACTAAATAAAAACAACAAAATTTTAACTTATAAATTTGTTTAATTTGTAAGTGTTTTTGAAGCTTTATTATGCTTTATGTTTATGTTGTTTTCCAAAGATTTTGCCAGCCTGATCAAATAATGAGTCAAAATAGATTTTTACTCTTTTCATGTTTGTTATTTTAAATAGCATTTTTGATCATATTCACAAATCTTTCATGACACATTATTCTGTTGTATGAAATATTGTATAGCCAGATAAAATTAGATTTTTGAAAACAAGGATTGGCAGAATAACTCGTCAATAGTGGAGAAGTGTTGTGCAATAAATGATAGAAAATATCATCAGTGGTGGGGAAAGTTAAAAACCATGATGCAAAAAAATCTTGTTTTTTTTTTTTTTGCATTTTGGTATTCCATGCAAACACAAAGTATACATACTCCATACTGCTGAAGTAATGGTATGCACACTCTTTTTGCTTCTGTCTCTTTGACAGAGACCTGCCTATGAAGCCCAGTAAGGAGATGCAGGAGTTTGTATCTGGTCTAGCCCACATGATCGTCCGTTTGCAGGAGAGAAATGTGGTCCTGAGTGCGTGGAACCTGATGGCCGTGGTTCTCCTTCAGAACCTCCAGGGCATTGATTTGGACCTGCTGACCCATAAAACCCTGTGGCTGAGGAGACTTGCCCTGCGGTGTGGAGCTCACCTCAGATGGCCCGGTAAAGACGTGTGGAGAGATGATGCTCTATAAGTAAAAGTGGGATCGCATTACACAGTACTATAAAAATACAATCAGCTTGTGGGTTCAGTGTTTTATATAGACTGCTTTTTTTGCTTGCTGTCAGCTGGCATAGGAAGTATTTGTTTTATATTTGTCCGTTTGAATATTAAAAATCCTATTTGTACTGATGTACTTACAATAGACCTTTATAAGGCAAGACGTTAAAATACTAGCCAAAACTGAAGATCATAAAAAAAATGCATGGGATTAGTATGATTAAAATCCAAATTATATCTCACATTTGCATTTATACGGTGTGTTTGGACCATGTAAATGCAGTTATTTCTGATTGACGCACTTAAATACCAGAGAAAGAACAAAAAACTTGATCAATAAACTAGTTCTCTATTTTCCCAATATTACCCCCCCCCCCCCCAGAATATTCATGAACTTTCCATGGGACACCACTCATATTTTCATTAGAAAATTTAAAAAACTCTACTTTTAAAGTGTTTTTTTTTTTATTTGAAGAGAATGTTTCAGATTCTGAGGCGATGTCATCGAGCTTGAGCCTGCATCACTCAGTCATACGCTGTGAGAGGGGGCGTGTCTATTTAATGGAGGAGGAAGGGCCGGGGCCTGTCACTCAAGAGGAGGGCGTGTTCAGACAAGCTGCTGCTGTGCTCATGTGCGCCTCCTACAGGAATCAAGCAGTACATGTATTCACAAGACCAGCTATGGTGGCAGTGGCTATGACAACAGCTGCAAGCCATAGGACAGGTGAGTGGTATAACAGGAAGTCAACTACATAGGGCCCTATAATATCTGCAATGTGGACAGAATACTGGAATCCAGAGACAAAAATTGAATTTATCGTATAATGCAAATTTTATAATACAGTTGTATTAAATCATTAAAAAAACAAACCATAAAGATTCAAACTGTTCTGTAAATTCAATTAAACATTCTTTTTTATAATGAAAATGTATATAAACTATTAAAACATAATCCAGAAAGCTGAAATAAAATTTGGGGAATATAATAAAATGGATCTATATAATAAAATATATTTAATTTGGGGAAATAAAATTAAATGGGTTTCATATGGCCCAAAATATATCCCAGATGCAGATTTTTTTATTTTGTGGGATATTTTGAGGAATTTCAAAGAAGTTATTTTTCATACATGGAAAGTCTTATTGATTTTAAAGCACAATAATCATGTTGCATATGCATATTCAAACTTGAAACAGAAGATTTTCAGTGAATAAATTACTTAAATGTCTGTTTGATCCTTACACAAAGCGGTTGTTCGACTCAAGAGCAGTTAGGATAAAGCATATAAATAATATTTGCTATTGTTCTTTTGGTACTTTTGTGTCATTTTTGTGTCACTCAACAGCCTCAGTCCCCATTCACTTTAAATGTAAAAAGAGTGTGCTTAAGTTTTGTTCTTGCAGAAGAAAGAAGTGAATTAATTATTATTGTCAAACATTTGAACCAGTGTAACTCTGTTATTTGCTTTCTAGATGATATCTTTCATAATTTTGCGTTCCTGCTGGAGCTCTTTTCCAATGAGTTTGTTGTAATTCCTGGTCAAGCTGTTCAGGTGAGTCACACTGTTTAAATAAAGCTGTTAAACATATGACATCCATCTAAACATCCATTCTCCCTCAGGACTTTGAGGAGGGCTGTTCATTGCTACAGGAGTCTGGTGTAATCGGCCGCTCTGATGAAGAGATCCATGTGAGAGACAATGGCCAAGAAACCATCATCTTCCTCAGAGCCATTCTGCAGCCCTTCATTGAGAGCTACCAGGTGATTGTTGGTGTTTACACAATTGTTCAGGCAGTTCACCATCTTCAGTGGCAAGTGTGGATGTTTGAATGCACCAGAATTAAAGGAATAGTTCACACAATAATGGAAGTTGCTGAAAATGTTCTCACCCTCAGGCCATCCAAGATGTAGATGATTTTGCTTCTTTATCGGATTTGGAGAAATGCAGCATCACTTGTTCACCAGTGGATCTTCTGCAATGAATTGGTGCCGTCAGAAAGAGAGTCCAAGCTGATGAAAACATCATAATAATCCACAATCACTCCAGTCCATCAGTAATGTTTATAAAAAAAAATCTATTATTAAAGCATTTTTGACTTAAAATCTTTGCTTTTAGCTAAATATGATTGCATAATCCATATTAATGTGTTCTCCAGTGAAAATGTACATACCCTGTTGTTCTCCCACATCAAAATCCACCAACACTTTTCGTTCAGATTTGTTTTCACTCGTAAACATTGCTTGACATGTCCATATTTCACTCCTGATTCAGACAAGACGACTTTTTTCACTGGAGAAAACAATGTTATGGGTAGTGGACTCTTCTTTTTTAAGACATTAACTGATGGACTGGAGTGGTGTGGGTTGCTTGTGGATTATTATGATGTTTTCATCAGCTGTTTAGACTCTCATTCTGACGGCACCCATTCACTGCACAAGATCCATTGGTGAGCAAGTGATGTAATGCTGCATTTCTCCAAATCTGTTCCCATGAAGAAACACATTTGCATACAGCTTGGATGGCCTGACATTTTTCGAAATGTTCATTTTTGGCTAAACTACTCCTTTAATATAAATGAAGCTGTGTGTGTTTAGGTGGTGTTTAGGTACCTGTGTGAAGAGAGTTCACAGACACTGAGAGAGAAGACGTTTTCAACCAACAGCCGCAGTTTCATCATGAAGCTCCTTATTTCAGGTCTGGGTCATTTCCAGCAATATCTGTGAAATAATCTTGTGAATTATGTAACTGGTTAATGTAATCAGTTAAAAACAGATTATCATTGTCAGTATGTCTCTCTTTCAGGTGAAGTTCAGTCGTATGAGTGTTTATCGTCTGACCTACAGAAGAATGTTCTCTCAGCTTTGCTCAGGATGGATGCTGTGGCCAAAACTAAAGTGTAAACAGCTTCAACACACATTTAAGATATTACATTTGAAACTGGAATGGATTTACGAGCACAGAAATTAAGATAATTATAACGTCTTTGTTTTTCAGTGATGACCAGAATGAGTTTAGAGTCAATAAATCTGCAGTGAAGAAAATATGGGACATGCTGAGTAAGATTATCAATTGTTTTTTGTTCTCATCTACTGCTTTCTATTGCAAATTAAAGGGTATTCATGCTCCATTGTGTAGAGTAATGTGCTGTACATATTCTTCTTCATTACAGGTAATGGATGGACCCGTCAGATCAGTGTAGACGCCAGACTGTGATGAGAAGAATCGGACAACAGCAACTCTTGATTCTTTTATTGTAGAATTGCTAATATGTATAAGTACTGTATGAGTTTTTAGTGTCAAACACAGAAAAAACCTGCAGTAGCTGCTCTACATGTAGAACATAATTTATTTTCAACTGTTATTGCAGTATAGATGATTTAATTTCATAGATTATGTGAAAATCATACAGATATTAAAGGGTTAGTTCACCCAAAAATTAAGTCATTAATAACTCACCCTCATGTCGTTCCAAACCCGTGAGACCTCCGTTTATCTTCAGAACACAGTTTAAGATATTTAAGATTTAGTCTGAGAGCTCTCAGTCCCTGAAGCTGTGTGTACGGTATACTGTCCATGTCCAGAAAGGTAATAAAACATTGTCAAAGTAGTCCATGTGACATCAGAAGGTTTTTTTTTTTTTTGTTGAAGCAAAATACATTTTGGCCCAAAAATAACAAAAACTATGATTTTATGAACAGAGGTCTTACAGGTTTGGAACGACATGAGGGTGAGTCATTAATGAAATAATTTTCATTTTTGGGTGAACTAACCCTTTAATGTTACTGGTAACAGCAAAAATCACAAAGATATTAAGGTGTGCTTATCTTTTATATATTAATGTAAAAATGCATGTTTAAAATCAGGTTTTCAATTTTGATAACTGATTATTTAAATAATTTTATAATTGCATAAATGTTAACAAAAATATATATTTTTGTATGATATTGTAATATGTTGATTACTGCTGTATGTAAAGAAACATGAAAATAACAGTTTTACAAGATGAGAACAGAAAGCCTTCAACCATAATTCTTATAAACACATTAACACAAAAAATAAAAAGTGCCATGGTATAAGTACCAGCAGAGTACTTTTTGTGTTCATCTAAAAGTGCAGTTTCAGAAAGAGTGTGGTCTAATGCAGTGACTAATTCACATGCAAGGAAATTATTAGCAGAATGGTTAAATCATATATAGCACTTTTCAAGTATTAGTTCCCAAAAATAAAGATTTTTTCCCCAATTATTTGGTTGATCTAGATTACAAAACTATTTGATTAATTCACAAAACAGAATGATTTTCTCAAGTTCAACTAGGTGTGTGTTCCTCATAGAGCTCACGTGGTTTCAGAAGCTACTTTTTGTGGTGAACTGTTCCTTTAAGGAATTGTCAACTGTTCTGTTTTCAGAGGTAGTAATAATCAACCACTTTTTGTCTTGTGAAGTGAAGGGATGATCTCAACAGCGTTTATGTATTCTTCCACCTGTTTTCTTTGTTCCTGTAATTCCTTTCTGTCTTTCTTCTGTTCTTTCTCCCATTCATCCAAATCCTCTTTAGAAAGCAGCATCTTCTGCGGCCAGCGCACCGTGGACGCAATGAGAAACAGCGCCGCCTGCAGGACGTGTCTGACAGCGACACACAGAGTCGACACGACCGCCAGAAACAGAGAGAGAGACTCCCAGAGCAAACACACTCCTTCCAGGAAATAAACAATGGCTTTTCTACTACTCTTAGAAATATACTCGGGCTGAGAACTATGCCATAACAAATTTTCATTCATGCAATCACTGGTCAAATGAATACGCCAAGCTGTAGCCAAGTGTTGACCAGCACGACGCAGGTGTAACAGCACCAGATTCAGCTGACACACGGCTGTGGTCAACACATGAAGAACCAAACGACACTCGCCAACAGATTTTCCTGCGAATGAGAAAGAATCGCATATGAAACACGCATATGTTAATGTTTAAAAATGTACACATAGCCTAACGTTACTGCTCTCTCGTTTCCAAAGAGTATACAAAATAAAAAAGAAAACTAATTGATTGCGATCAGAGCTTTGAAAAAAAGCCACAATTGTGAAATAAAGTAACTAAAAATGACAATAATCAGAAATAGTTTTTAATTTGTGAGAAATACCTCTAACCCTACATTTTTACTTCCTAGACAGCGCCGTGTAAATATATGAAGGGATATTTCAAATCCATTTTCAGTAGCCCATACTACGATATAAAGTTTCATATTTACCATCTGCGAAAAAAATAATCAAAATAAGCAGCAGAATCCACATCCTGACGATGGCTGTGATCCTCGGACAGACGTGAATATGGAACAGAGACAGTTTATGGAATGAGTTCGTGAGAAACGAAACTCAAGACACGCCACATTTCCGCGGTTTATCCTCCCACAGTAGGCCTGCGAATTATTTTGAGGCAGTTGTGAGATAGTATGTTATAATAACATTGTTATGATAGGCATTTTTGGTTTTCACACTGTATCGGTGTCCGAAATCCGCACTCGTGCATGCAAGGTCGGTTTCTTCTTTAGGGCAACTATACTATATCTATATATGGCTCTGGGGCAACTCACCACCAAAATCCAAAATGAAAACCGATTTTTTTTTATTAAGGTAAAATATTTTTTATGTTTTGTCAAAAGCCCCGAATCGTTTAGTTTTTTTTTTTTAAATAACTTCAAACTTCTTTCAGACTGGAGCGGCAAAAAAAGCTCCATTACCGTGCGTGGTGGCGGACGGTAATGTATCGAACATCACTCAGCTTGTTTGCCAACTGCCAATAAAAACTAACGAAGAAGAATATAAATCTTCTTCTTCGTCATTGTCATCAGGAGCTGGCGGGCTTTTTTATTTCACTGGTGTCATAGCGAGCTCCCTGGCTAACCGGCTAAATTTAACATTATGGATATAACAAAATTTTTCAAAGGAACACTAACAGTAAACCTCACCGGCCGGAGAGAGATTCGGATTCACTACAGCTGGAGAACAATTAAATGCCAAATAGGTTGTGAGCTCTATGGGTGAATTTTTTTTTTTTTTTATGAGTAACTATCATAATTTTCCCAGATAGTGTACACATTTTAAGGCATTCTATTATCTCAAACATCCTGAAAAATAGTGTATTTAGCTGACGTAAATGGGAAAAAAATCTCCCTGGGGAGTATGCCACGGGACCCCCTAGGTTTGGGCTAAGCCCCGAATGTTTACACAGTCTGGTGCGCCCCACACATACATATGCAACTCAAGCAGCAATTATGGCGGAATCTGCTGTGGCACCTGGCCAAGGTTATGATGTCATCATTAAGTAAAGCAATGTGTGTTAAGGCTGGTTCACACGCAGTGGCGTAGCCAGGGGAGGGGCCATGGGGGCACTGGCCCCTCCTGAAAACTGATTGGCCCCCCAGTGTGCCCCCACCCTTCTACTTGTCTGTCACTCACAAATTCAAATCATAATCTCTCAGTTTAGTAAATAACTCATGATTGCGTCGCGATGCTTCTCAACGAGGACCAAGAATAGCGAGCTGCTGTTTTCCAACGAAAAAAAGCACACGATAAGTTGATCTATTTTATATAGCATATGTTTTTCGATTAGCGAGATGACCAAGATGCTAATCATTATATTTACTATGCTCCTCTGATGCTGAATGTAAAAGGGGTTTACTGCGTTACGATTTACTTATTTTTCGGCCCAACGCGCCGATATAGGCAACAACGCAATTTAAAGCAATGGTTTAAAAAAAGTATAATTGCAATTCTAATAAAGTCATTATTGAATCATGCAGTCGATTAGCGACTTTTTTTCACTTAAGTGAGGTTACGAAACAAATCGTATGATGTTTATCTAACGCTCCACACTTGAGAAAAAAAAAAAAACGCTGCACACTTGAGACTTTTTTCCAGTCTATGGGTGAGACACATGCAAAAACATCGTTTTTTTACTGGTCAATTTTGAGATTTGGGGCTGTTTGTCTTCAATAACATGTCTTCTTTCAGACTTGTGGTGAAAAAAGTCCAAAATACACAAATAGGTCTTTATTTTTCTACACCTTTAGTCTAGTTGCGTCTGTAGATTTCTCATAAATTCAGTTGGTGTTCTAAATCACCATGGTGCTCCGCGATTGCTGTCTGCACCCTGGAAAGCTCTCTCCCCCTCCCTTCACAGAAGTTATTGACAAAACGTCATTTGATGACACCCAGAAACATTCTCAAATGAAAAAAAAAATCATACATAAATATTTATTGCATGATTAAATAGCAAAATAAATAACTAATACTAAAATAACACTGGACTAATCAAGCTATTCTAAATTATTTCTATAGGATCCACATATTTTACTTAAACTAAAGCTACCTTTTTGAACAAGTAGCTATCTAACAAAGTATGGATATATGATATTTTTAAATCAATATGCTCAAGATTAATTAGCCTTAACATAAGTAGATGTTGTTTATTCATCAATGCAAATTTACTGCAACTGCTGCTATGCAAATTGAATGGGATGTGGATAATAAACAAAAACAATTTGTTATATTAAATTTATATTAGTTATATTAATTAATTAATTGTGTATTTATTTCTATGAATTATTAATGCTATTCTGCATTTATATAAATAAGGCTATTATATATATTATATTATTATTATTATTTGTGAGTTGTACACTATTCATACATTGGATTCATTTATTTATTACAGTTTTTCTTTCACTTTTGTAAAGTGAAAAGTTAATACAAATTGTATTTGATTGTTTTGATTTAGAGCAGTGAATAACTAATAATATGGTAACACTGTTTATTACTGATTTTAAAGGTTACTGAACTCTTGAAATGATTTGGATATACAGTTCAAACAACACAAGATTGGCCCCTCTGTATTAATCGTGGCCCCTCTTGTGCCCCCCAGTTGAAAAAATCCTAGAATCGCCCCTGTTCACACGGCAGGATAATTAGGCCGATTTCAGCCCGATTCACCCCTTCCGACAATCTTAGGATGCTCCGATTATTGTAAAATAATCTGATCAAATATTCCTGCCGTGTGTGGTGTGTTAAGACTGCTCTCCTCTGCTCGGAAGAATGTCGGGACCGCTCCGATCTCAAATCGGGGATATCCAACATGTTGGATTTATTTGGCCCGATTTCTTCTCGTGTGTGGTGTCCCTCGAGGACAAACAATCACGCAGCCTGTGGACTGTGGCGTGTAGCCAATCAGAAAGCGAGGTGACGAGGTGGTGACGAAGTACCGGGAAACAAAATCAAAACAGCCGGCGTATATAATATAACAAATATAACAAATACAAATAAAGTCGATGGGCATACATCCACAACTGCAGTCCACCAGAGTACATGGAAACGAATATATGAACGCTTATTTCAACGGTTATTAATCTGGATATGTTGGATATCCCCGATTTTAGGGAAGTCGTGGCCTAATGGTTAGAGGGTTGGACTCCCAATCGAAGGGTTGTGGGTTCTAGTCTCGGGCCGGACGGAATTGTGGGTGGGGGGAGTGCATGTACAGTTCTCTCTCTCCACCTTCAATACCACGACTTAGGTGCCCTTGAGCAAGGCATCGAACCCCCAACTGCTCCCCGGGCGCCGCAGCATAAATGGCTGCCCACTGCTCCGGGTGTGTGCTCACAGTGTGTGTGTGTGTTTACTGCTCTGTGTGTGTGCATTTCGGATGGGTTAAATGCAGAGCACAAATTCTGAGTATGGGTCACCATACTTGGCTGAATGTCACTTCACTTCACTTCACTTCACTGTGTAGTACGTAACAACATTTCTATGAGATAAAACAACAACTTATCTCCATATTATGATATAGCAAGTATAGTCCATGCTCGCGTTGTCTCCACCTCTTTGACCATCGCCTTTTTTTGTTTTTCTTAGGGTTTTTTTTCCGTTAAAAACAAAGCACAAACTATGGCCACTGCATCCTCTTCGTCCGCCATGATTGTTTACTCTGAAGTCACGTTTGATCTCGAGGGATTTTGCGAGATTTCGCGTCTGACCTGGGAATGCTCGGGAGTCAAATCGGTTCGTGTGTGATGTGTTGATATTGCCATGTGGCTGCACACCACACACGGAACGACCAAAACTGTTAGACTCGTGATTTTTTATCGCCGTGTGTGGGGTCTCTCAGGTTTGGAAAATCGGCCGACAATTTTAAAATCGTCCCGTGTGAACCAGGCCTTAGTGTTACTATGGTAATACAGGTACAATGTGTTTTGGTAGTACTGTGTGTTTTAAAGTGAATTATTTAGTACAGAAAACAACGTTCAACACTCAGCAAAAGGCAGAGGTCGGAATGTTGCCATGAAAATTCGCAGACCTTCCCAATATAAAAAAATACAGCTGTTTTGCACTTGATGTGAGCTTGTTCCTGTAAGGTCCCTTTTCTTCTGCCTTATCTTTTTGCATTGCTTTACTTTAATCTTTTTCTTTCTTGTATTCGTAGATCCGTCTCTGTCCCGCCAAAATAATAAATACGCCAAAATTAAAGAGCTTTGAAATGTTAAGTCGCGCCTCTGTGAAGTTCTGAAGGCGTTGCACCTGGAAACCGATAGCGTCTCCTACCGTCATGGCAGACCGGCTCAGACCCCTCCCAAATCAACCCAAATTGGCACGTGACTCCTCACTCTCAATAGCAATAGCAGCTTCAGTGACATGCTGACTTTAAAGATTGGCTCATTTTCTCAGAAGACGGGGCTCCGTTCGATAGAACGACCATATTGAGCATTGCATTTTTCCCAGGGGGGCAGGGTTTCATATTTTTTTTAAGCACCCCTGGGCGCCGCCATTGTCTATTCATTTTGGCGTCACTTTGACAGCGAATAACTTTACATCTGAGGCGTTTAAAGACTCCATTTGTCCATTAATTATTTCTAAAGAAACACGAAAATGTAAAAGTCTCCATTACCTTGTATCTTACGTTATGGCCCCGTAGAAGCAGTTTTTGTCAAAATAGGCTAATGATTGCGTCATAACCGGCGACTCTTTAGCCCCTTTCACACTGCAATTCCGGCAAATACACAGGTAAAGTGTTCCTGCAATTGTTCATGGGTCGCTAGATTTTGCACTTTCACACTGCCAGTGATGACCTGGTATACAGTATGTGCGTGCTTTCACACACAACCCTTGAAGATCCCGTAAAGACACGTGACATCAGCGCGTGACGTGTAATGTACGAGTCGACAATGCTAGGCACGTTATACTTTCACTGAAGCAAGCAAACGATCTCGGCGTCAGCGCGGAAAGTGAGGAACTAATTGATCTCTGCTTCATTACAGTTTGCACATATGTTTTCGTCGCGAACGTTGATCTTCATTCAAAACAGCCGATAAAAGAGTCGCGTGATAACGTGCGTCATCACTTCGACACGGAATTAGATCTGGCTTTTGTTCACACAGCGCTCGTCCCGGGTCGAACCCCACAATGTTACTAGGTCCCCGACCCGGGTTCAATGCGGTAATCAATCCCGGGACTTGGTTGCTTTCACACAGAAGGCGACCCGGCAATGTTACAGAAATATTGCGGGTCCGACGTGCAGTGTGAAAGGGGCTTCTGTTGCACAGTAGAGAAATTACAGTATGGACAGGAGGAGGAGCTCGCAGGCAATCTTTTACTGTCTATGAGGCAATCGGGGGGACGTGGAGGAATAAAGTCAAGAGAGATAATTAATCAGAATACTTACCAAAATTTGCTCCTGTTCACGCTCGCCATCTCTGCAAGATTCAGATTTCTCTTGGAAGAGCGATTAGAAGACTTACAATTGTCAGACAGGTTGCTCACGTGACCTCTACATCATCAAGCTCAGTTTGAGTCTGTGCAGTACGCTCGACCCCCAAGAAGGGCGTGCTTCTAATCGACTTCATTTTTCTCCGTTGAATCCAATGGGGTCGCTGTGTCCATTTCTTTTACTGTCTATGCTCAGACCCCTCCCAAATCAACCCAAATTGGAACGTGACTCCTCACTCTCAATAGCAATGGCAGCTTCAATGACATGCTGACTTTAACGTTCGATAGAGCAACCATATTGAGCATTGGATTTTTCCCCTTTCAAAACTATACAAGTGACATGTCTCGGTACTATGCGATTCTAGACGCAACGCTAGTCTTGAGGATAGAAAACAGGTAACAGCACTTACTAACAACAAAGAAATTCTGCCAACGCACTAAATAGTAATATCCCAACACAGCAAGAACTTAAGCAACCCCCTCCCCAAAGAATCACTTGTTCCAGTTCATCAAAGTGTAAAAATTATTTCTTTACGATTCAGATTTTCAAGTTCAACTCAATGATTCACTGGTTCACAACGGCAAAGCTCACTGGAAGTAGAGACTACTCTGAAAGCTTCAGTAAATATATAAGATATTAAATCTACAGCGGTCATGAGGGTAAATTATAACAAAAAGAGATTTTTTGAATAAAATATCCCTTTAAGGAATTGTCAACTATGTTTTCAGAGGATGTAGTAGGCCTTATTTTTCCTCTGAAGTGATCAACAGTATTTATTCGTCCACCTGTCTTCTTTGTTCCTGTAATTCCTTTCTCTCTCTCTTCTGTTTTTTCTCCCATTCAACCAAATCCTTTAAGAAAGCATTTTATTTTGGAGACAATGAGAAACAGCGCCGCCTGCAGGACGTGTCTGACAGCGACACAGAGTCGACAGAATCAGAGAAAGAGACTCCCAGAGCAAACACACTCCTTCCAGCAAATGAACAGAGGCTTTTATAAAACACCAAAAAAGATACCTGGTGCACTCTTGATTAGTACAATGTATTGACGTGACGTGACGTGAATATATTGATTTGATAGCTGTATCAAAAGCGTCAAAACATATTTAAATTAAATGATTCAAGTGTTGAGCCGCATGACACAGGCGCACTGCTGATAGTTTTTTCCTGTTAATCAGAGAAAAGAAGTCAAAAACAGACAAATACTGTAGGTATCTTTGTCCTTATGTTTTTATTGATGCCTCGCCTCTGCCTGGTAAACAATAAAAATAATTATGAGATAGTAAAAATAAATAATAGTCACAATTGTGGGATATATAAGTAAATGTAAAAAGATATATAACTTTTTACTCTGCTGAATAGATTCTATTGCTCTTTCAAAATCCATCTGAAGTAAAAAAAAAAAATTCTAAAATACTTACCATCCACAAAAAAATGTATGATCACAATGCAGAATTCACATTTTGAAAGTTGACATTCTCAGACAAACATGAATGTGGAACTTAACACACACCTTAACCACATCGCCACAGTACATTATCTCTTACATAAAGAGCAGTGTGATGATGAGGTCATCGTCTCAATGGCCGGAGTGTGTGAAGTCCTTTTAAAAATGTGTCTCTTTACATTGTTAGTGTTTAAGGTTTTGTTGACTTTGGTGTAGTTTATAAGGCTTGTTTTAATTATGTTTAATCCAGTTTCAATCCAGTTTATTCTGGTATAACTACGTTTTATCTTCATTTATAAGAGCGATATTCCTGAAGATTCTTTGAATCTTCAAAAAAGTCTTTAATATATTTTAGATTTGTTTTTTTATCCTTGGTTATGTGAACATTAAGGGAACATCCCATTTTATCATCAACTTAACGAAAAGCATTTCAAATCATTGTCTACCCAAAATAGGTAAATGTTACAGCCCTGACCAAATTCAATCAAAATTGAGTTGATGTTAATGATCTTCACTCGCACCTTAAAAGAGAGACACGACAAGAGTGATTTTAGCACAAAAAACAGTACATTTAATTCAAGTGTTCCCCAGCACAAGTGCACAGGAAAGTAGCCGCAGTGTTCGGCCATCTTTCCTTTCACTGCGTACAGAGAGAATTACGGAAGGATGAACTGCTACTATAACACTCCAAAGACCGTCGAAACACAACAGAACTACAGCCACACCGAGAGAGAGAGAGAGGGTGAGGATAAATGTGTTACAGTGGATGAAGAAAAAGTATAAGAGAGAGACCTGTGGACTGATCAGATGGACAAGGCTGTAGGGCAATAAATATTGAGGCAACGACAATCATAAAAAAAACATTACAGTCTGATCTTAGCAAGAATACATGGAGGGAGTCTGTGGAAAGGAATGTTGGGTAATGTAGTTTTGCCATCACTTCCAAGCAGTTACGTAACAGTGTACAGTAATGCTGCCTTCAAGTCCTCTGAGGAAGCTCCTACTTATGAATTTGAAAGTCGATGCAAAGTGGTTGGAATAAAATGTATTTCATATTTCTCTTCCTGACAAACACAAGAAGCGTTTCAGCAGAAAATCAAGAGCAGAAGAGGTGCATTAGGTGAATTTTTTGACACTACTGCAGTGATTGATGGGAAATGTAGTCCCACCCCCCATTAACTGGTGACTTTAGTATTTTCAGATTCGCTAGCTTTCACACCAAACTAAATTATGCGGCCGGTCAGCTATTGCAATGAAAACCAAATTATGACCGATTAGAGCGGCAAACTGACACAAAACCCAAAAATGAAAGAAAACCCAGAGTTTCTCAATGGTTAGTGCTCGACTCGTAACTATAATCGTTCCGTTGGACCTGAAGGCAACATGCGAATACAGTATGAATGAATATTTCTTACTGAGAGGCACCCACTACAGTAATGTCTAAGCTAAAACACATGAATCTGTACATTTGTATTTGTCTTTTTTACTTCGACATTTTCATCAAGTACAAAGTTAAAATGTCTTCTGTTAATATATTCATAAAAGAGTAGAATAATATGCTTTTTCAAGACTACACAACATAAAAACAGTCATTGTCTAGACCAAATCACTTCTCAATGATATATTTTCATTTCATTCTTTTCTAGTTTATCATTTAAGAATAAATTGTATAGCACCTTTTTGAAACAACCTTCTCTTATTCCCAATATTATTCATAAAATAACCTCACGCAAGACCCCACCTCCTTTAAAGCTGACAACAGGTTACTGGTCGGCTCTTGAGCGGATCACAAATCAATCATCTTCTCCAATAAATAGAAAAGAATTCTCTGGTAATTGCATTAATTGGCCACGCCCATCACTAGCTCACAGCCCCGCCTTCAACCCATCCCCTTTATTATAACAGCCATGCATATAATCATACACTAGCCAATAATCACGTCAGAATTACTTTAAATGAATTTTAAAAACACCCAGCACACAAAACGCAATAAATTTCTAAAAAAAGAGGAAAAACTTATCAATGTACAATTAATTTACCACTGAAGTCTCGACTAAAAACAATCAAACCTCACGCTGCATTACGAGATTCACCAGCCTTCACCAAACAAACACAAACAGACTCTAAGGCTACGAGCGGTTCGACCCAGCACAGTGCCATGAAGATCCTGCTAAAGGAGTCGGATTCTACCAAGCCAACCTTAAAAGGAGAACATCCTGCATTTTAGATGTTCCTTTTAAACATCAGCCGAATGTTCTGCCTCTAAATGATACTGGAGCGAAATGAAATATCTGATATAATTGGGTTAGCATTAAAAGAATATTGAGTTTAGGGTAGATTTGTCTAAAAAACTCAAAAAGACATCATGCTGGTCCTGGAAGTGCATGTTTGTCTGAGAGGTTTCTGGAGAGTGTTTTCATTTTTGACCAAAAAAGTAATTTCTAGACATAATACGCTGACCTTTTTTTTTGCATTTAAACTTGTTAAATGGATCTGAGAGATCTCAAAACTTACTGTATTCTGAAATTAGATAAAAAAACGGCTGAAATACGATAATGTATAATGCATCATGTTTGCCCAAAGTGAATTACTATCAAACAACATTCCAATCAAATGACTAAATAGCAGGATGTTTCCTTTTAAGTTCAGTTTCTTAGCAGAAGTTTGTTATAAACTGTGGGCCATAAGCATATTTCAACATAGACTGTGATATAACAATTTAGATCTGAATCTAAACTGCAAATAAAACCATTATTCAGGTAATGAGTTGGTTGACCAGCTTTCAACACATCAGTCAAAAGTTCGAAGAAATGTGCAACCCCCAAATAAGAAGTAGTCAAATGTGCTAGTTTGGTTAGAGAGAAACCAGAAAAGTTTTCTTTCACGGTTGAAATTTGATCTGTATAATCTCTTCCCTCCAGCGAGGGCCAACTGAATTAGCAAATTCGTACAAAAATCCTCGATTTTCGAAGCACATCTCTGTGAGCACCAGAGTCCTGTTTATTTCAGATGCAAAACAGGATTAGAAAACAGCACACACAGTAGAGTTTTACAGTAATCCAGTTTGCACGTAACCCAAGTGTGAACTCTCCACTTGCACCACAAGAGGACTCTGGATTCTGGGAGCACCATGTGACCAGTTTTATGACATCACACAGATGGGCCACTTTCCCAGAATCCTGAGCGGAGGAGCACTCAATATGTCAAGACTGTCAAAAACCAGAATGGCAGAAACACAATATCAGTCAGCCTGTATATTAGCATGTAGGCTGATTCGTACGCTGTTCAGCATGAGAGAGAAAGGCCATGTTCACATCGCAAGAGCCTGATCCAGAATCAGAAATATTTTTCAATTAATTTTGTAAAAAAAATTTTTTTCAAAATCCTAAAAATAAATCTGCTTATTTTCAAAATACACTTTGAATTCCAGATTTTCAGTGGGGCCCCTGACTTTAGGACAGCAGTTTTTCTATAAAGACATTTGAATATATTTCATTTATCTACATATTTTAGGTAAAAATTACAATCTCCTCATAGTCTAGAATAGAACTGAAAAATTATTCAAATTTACACCAAGGTTAAATCAATCATTGCAATTAAAAGTTTGTGTTCGGGCAAATTTTTCAATCATTTTAAAAGTCTCTTA
Organism: Carassius auratus; assembly: GCF_003368295.1. Lineage (NCBI taxonomy): Eukaryota > Metazoa > Chordata > Actinopteri > Cypriniformes > Cyprinidae > Carassius > Carassius auratus. The sequence continues at coordinate 171,768 of NW_020524667.1, forward strand.
TGCTTACTAATGCTGCATTTACTTTATCAAAAATACAGTAAAAACAGCAATAATGTGAAATATTGTTAAATTGCTGTTTTCTATTTGAATAAACTTTATTTATTTCTGTGATGCACAGCTGAATTTCCAGCATTACTCCAATCTTCAGTGTCACATGATCCTCCAAGAAACATTTCTTACTGTTATCAGTGTTGAAAACAGTTGTGCTGCTTCATGTGATGATTTTTTGATGAATAAAAAGTTGCATTATTTATTAAGACCAGCATTTACTTGAAATACTGTTTAAATCGTATGTAACGTTATAAATGTCTTTGTTGTCACATTTAATCAATTTAATTAATTCTTGTTGATTGAACATATTAATCTTAAAAAAAAAAAAAAATTGTATTGATCCCAAATGTTTGATCAGTAGTGATGTTAACAACTGGATGAACCACTGCATGTTTCCGTGATTCACTTCATATGATAGTGCCTCAAATGGAAGATGATAACATGACGCTTCATCAAAATCATTAAAAAACAGATCTGGACCAATAATCACGCAACTGCGGTGTGAACGTAGCCGAGCTGAACCGGAAGCAGAACACAAGCCAGGAGAGAGTGAGAGAGAGAACCAAGCACCATGAAGCTGCACCATGGAGTAAATGCGGCACCATTGAATTTCTGCACCAACAGTAGAAACACATGCAGGGGATAAAAACAACACAACATCCCTGATACCAGACTGAACACACACAAACCCAAAATACAGTAAGAGTGGTGGAGCTGGACTGAAGTGTTGAGCAAAAATCTGTCAGAATCGGATGCAAGTAATTCTATTTCTACATGCTGAAGATCGGTGTGTGTTGCATCAGAGTTGACAGCAAACAACATGATCTTATTAAGAAAATAAACTTCTTTCACAAATAAGTAAGTAGTCCACCCAAAAATGAAACCTACGTCATCACTTATTCCCCCTCATCAAAGTAATACTACAAAGTAATAGTTTGTCTATTTGAATTAAACTCAAGCATTTACAAGCATTTGTATGTAAGCTCATTATGTTGTTATTTGCTGTTTTTTCTAGGAAGATCTGGCAAAATTAATGATTCCAATTGTACCTTGTTCACTGTGATTTCTTGCATTACACATAAAGAAAATACACAGGTTTAAATACTTGATGAACAACTAGTTGTTGAGTTTGGTTCTGTAGCAGTGTTGCCAACAATGCAAGGAAACCCGCTGAAAAAAATGGACCAGGCTGGCTTTGTTTTACAAGACCTGGCAACCCTACATAGAATTTTTGTAAATTCGGCTGAATTTTTCAGGACTTAATTTGGTTGTTAATGACTTAACTGTGTATGTAGAGAACAGGATTAAGCATTAAAATGTGAACTGACAACCAAAATTAACTGCAGCTGGAAAGTCAGGTTAGGAATGCCATGAGGGTAAGTAAATGATGACAGAATTGTAATTTTTGGGTGAACTGTCCTCTTCAGGTGTATGAGTGTGTTACACAGCTCTCAGCTCTCTCATATGTGCCCGATAGGCTCCAGCAGAAAGGCATCATATGGGACTGTGTGCTGTGTGTGTATTGCTGAGAGAGAGACAGGGAGACTGAGAGACCACCACAGTGGAGTTAGTTGAGAGTGAGTAGTTGTAGTAGTTTAGTAGTACCATATTAAGAGCACAAGCTGTAAACAGTGTATTGTTGATTCTTCAAGCACATCTTCTCTCTCACTGGAAATATGTGTTTATGTGTGAAAATGATGTTTGTGTAGATGTTACAGACACGTATACTAACCAGGCACAACATGACAAAGCAATAAGTGATGAACTGCATTTCTGCCATGTAAATCTGACACTTTATCCCAACCTGACTTCTATTTGTGTAATAGTAGAAATAATGGGTAGCACTGCTTAATCAGTCTCATGAAAATACACTCTTAACCAAATTTCATCCAAAGAATAAATTTCCTTTTTCCCCATTTTAGGATCTTTATCTTTTTTTTACACTTTTATATAATTTGTTTTTCACTTTTATATCAGAGTAAAATATGACCTAGACATATTTTCTTTGAGATTCTTTGTACATGAACTATGATTTCATGAGTTTAGCTCTTCACCACAGCATTTCAGGTTCACTGAGACCAGAAAAATGACTTGTTTCCATATCATACCTGGTTAGTTCATGGCGTAACACGTTTTAGGTTCAAGGGATGGGATTCGCCTGCTTTGAGTACTCAGAGAGCATCTGCTTCTGTTTCACACCTGTCATCCAGCGCTTTGTGCTCTATATTTTCATGCTCGGACAAACATACACTTGCAAAGTGAGGAATTGCACACACACACATTTAGTCTAAGTCAGTTCTGTGAGAGAGAAAGAGTTGTCACAGTTGGAACATGACAAAAACAATTCTGAAATCCCCAAAAAATCTGGAGCCAGTTAGGTTTTAAAATAAATATCTGAAGTGTGGCTGTCTAGTGGGTTGAATAATAATATTAGGATAGCACCAGCCGTTCACAGGCCATGAGCAAAAATGAAGAACTCAAGAAGGTGGAGCTTATTGGGTTAATCAGGAAAGGAAGAGGAGGGACGTCACGATTAGGGTTGGGCGATGTCTACCAAATTGGCATCAGATGATGTCTACAGTGAAACATTGCGATGGACGATGACTTCGGTGGGGTGGCACACAAATTTTGGCATGCTCTGCAGCAGCTGACCACTAAAGGCTCAGGTATACTTCACTTTCCACGTTCTGTTCTGTCCACGCAGCTCTTATAGTATGCTCAGCTGCTGATGAGCGAGGACGGATGAGCAGTGTCACCTACTTGACTCGCTCTGTCTCAACATTCACCTCGTGCCTGCGCTGTTATACACGGACCGTCTTCGTGGTCCCAAAAAATGGACTGCACGCAGAGGGGAAGGTGGGTGGGGGGTGAATCACGATTCTGGCTCAACATTGTGAGGTCTGTCAGTCATCGGTGATGGATGATGACATCGTCTATCGGCCCAACCCTAGTAACGACGTCATCACGTTGTGTGGTGGGCGGAGCTTCAGTAACAGGCAAAGTATTCCTTCAGCGGAGCGAAGAGGTGACGAATCACAGGAACACTCCACGACCTTCCCAGAAGCCTTTGCCTGGCGAGACGACTCATGTTGGACACGTCTGTGTAATGGACGGGGAAGCCGAAAACTCTGTAACACACACAGCAGTGGATTTTACATATAAACACATACAGCTGTATCTCATGAATTCAAAAGAAAGCCACAACAACCTAATAAAATAAAGCCTATTTTCAGGACTATTACCATTTTTATTTTTATTGCATTGTTACATGTTTATGATTATTAATTATATTATTATTATTATATATTATATTAAAATACATAAAGCATATTTTCTTTAAAAAAATCTGGATTAATTTTTTTATAACTAAAGTTTTTTATTACTACTATTATGATATCTTTTTATTCATTTTATTATTAAACTACACATTTTTCAATTATTTAACTTACTAAAATTATTGACATTGACATTTAAATTGACATTTTATATTTCCCATTATGCTCAATGATAAGTGTAATACAGTATTTTTTTCTTTTACTGGATTATTGTAAAATGCACATTTTACAAGTCCAACAAGCTACAACCATACTAAAATTGCACATATTTAAATAATTTTTACAGGATTCTTTAATGAACAGAGCGATTAAAAAAATTATTAAAATACAAAAATATATATATTTTTTTAATTCATGTAGTAGGTTTTAATTTGTTTGTTTAATTGCTAAGCATTTTATTATTTGTTTATAAATATTATAGAATTCAAAATTTCTTTATGGTATTGAGAATTCAGGAGAAATGTGCATAAGTTTAAAGAAAATTATTTGTCATTCTCTGAAAATCTCCCAAAAATTATATGCTTTATTTTCTGCAAAATATTTTTTTCCCTTCTGAATTTGGCATGAAATAATATTCGCAGGCCCTCACCTCTCCATCTCCGTGCACCACAGGATATCCTCTTTATTGTTCATGTAGACAGGAAAGTGCTGGTCTTTGCCCTGTTTTATTGAGTTTGAGCGAGTTGTGATGGTTCGCACTTTATAGAACTGAAAAATAAAGATGCATGTGAATTGAAGCCTGGATGTAGTCAACAACAACTTTGAAACAAAACATCAGGACAAGCTTTCCCAAATCGTTTCCATGCACAACAAAACCTCCAAAATGATCCCACACACCTTAGCTGTGCGTCCATGTTCCAGACACTCTTGCAGCTCGAGTTTATCATTTACCATGGCAGTCAGCGGCCTGAGAGAAAGACAGAGAGAGAGTATGCTCCCTTGTTTTTCAAATCTGATGTTCACTCTTCAGGCCTGTTTCAAGTGTAACTCAAACTATAACATCTAATCTCACTCAAATAGCAGATTTCCAAGCAGTCATACCGGTTCATTCCAGGTAAGTTTCCCCAGAAGTATCGAGCTCTGTGTGCGGCGGACACCTCCTTAGCGTCGATCATTACTGGATTACACTGAACACAGACAGAACCATTATATACAGCATTATACTGCAGAACAAAGTCAAGATTAGACAAGATTTTGTAATGTTTTTGAAAGAAGTCATCAAGGCTGCATTTATTTAATAAAAATACAGTAAATATTGTGAAATATGATTATAAGTTAGAAGAACTGTTTTCTATATGAAAATATTTTAAGATGTAATTAATTCCTGTGATGCGCAGATGTATTTTCAGTATCATTTCTCCAGTCCTCAGGGTCACATGATCCTTCAGAAATCATTCTGATATGTTGATTTGATGAACAAGAAACATCTATTATATATTTATAATTTTTATCACTGTTAATAAACAGTTATAATATTTGAATGATATTTTTGTAGAAACCGTGATACATTTTTTCAGGATTCTTTGATGAATAGAAAATTCAAAGGAACAGCATTTATTTGAAATTGAAATTTAGTGTAACATTAAAAATGTCTTTACTTTCACCTTTGATCAATTGATGCATTGTTGCTGAATAAAAGTGATCTCTAACCTTTAAAATGTGTGTGTGTGTGTGTGTGTGTGTGTGTATGTATATATATATATATATATATATATATATATATATATATATATATATATATATATATATATATATATGCAGTGTGCAGAGACTCTAAACTGTATTTAGCCAGTGCCTGAATGTCACTGCATTAGACAAAACTAACAAAATAATAAATACTAACATAAAAACATTTTTTTAAACCTTTTTGTTGTCTGACAAAATAATTTTCATACGGTATAATCATTAAATATTTATTATATTCTAAATAAATATAATAAATACAAAAATGTAAGTGAGTTGATGAAAAGTTAAAATACACCTAATAAATTAAATATCAATATAAGTTGCATTAATATCATTTATGCTACAGAAAGCAAAACATTTCACAAAAAAGCCTGGTTTTAAATGATAAAACAATAGATTGATAATTGTGTTGATGATGAAGAAAATAACTTTGTGTTTGTCAGATTTGAGTCGAATTTAGAAATTTTTTTAGTATCGAAATACAATATACATGTTACACGTAGAACCACAAGAGGGCAGCACTGATAACAGCACGCATGATTCACTCTGTGCATGAGAGTGTGTGTTTGTCTTGTGTGTGTTCACACCTCCAGAAAGCGTGAGATGTCTCTCTTGTCACTGACTCCCATGGCGACAACATTTTCAAACAGCCAGAAAAACGGCCGTTCCTCTCCTTCTTTGGGTAGCGTTTCGTGAAGCAGCCGGTAGAACTCAAAGAACAGACGCCCGGTGCCCTCTACACACACACACACACAAAAACACTTATAACAACAAACTAATGCATCAGAATACACACATAATGTATGGTTGTTGCTGCTGGAGAGTGAGCGTCGTACCGTACAGGCCTTTCCTGGCAGGGTTGACGATGGACAGATCGTTACAGGGGCTTCCACCGATCACGAGATCAAACGGCCCCCAATCCTCAATCTGCAGGGAAACGTGACGCAGAAAGAGAGACGTCAGAAGTGTGTCCAAGAGAAGAGACACTGACGGACAGAGAAAGACACAGACTCACGTTCTTGCGTGTGACGTTTCTGACATCTCCCACATAACTGATCATTCCCTCGTGTCGCACCATCCCCACCGTGATGGAGTCCTCGCACACTTCTGACGCCACGTACCGCCCCACCTGAATGCCCAAATCCTTCAGCACCAGCAGCCCTGACAGCAAAACACATACACACACACACACACACACCTGTCTTATTTACACTGCCATGTGTGTTCAATTAAAGCGGTAGTTCACTAAAAATAAAAAAAAATAAAAAAAAATAAAAAAAAGGTTTATCACAATTTAATTAATCTTTTATTAATACATTTATATATATTTTCCATTTGTTGTTTTTATTTTAAAGGGATAGTTCACCCAAAAATGAAATCATATAGTCATATAGACCTAGGATGGTTTGAGGGTGAGTAAATTTTCATTTTTGGGTGAACTATACATTTAATACTATTTTCAGAATTACTGCAAATTTCTGTTTTATTTGCTCAAATTACTCCATAATCATGCAATAAAAAAATGACTAAATACTGACTGAATTATTTACTTATTTATATTAGTTAGCATGTTTCTTGTAGTCTTATTTTTCATCAACTTTAATATATAGTATATTTCAATTAGATGTTTTCAAAACATTTGTTTTCATCAATTCACTATCAATTCAATACTTTTATTGAGACACATGACTCCATAATCATTATTTATTTATTTGTCAGTTAGTTTTAGCTTTCTGTAGTTTTAAAGTAGTATTTATTTTACTTCAATTTAGGAACAAGTAAAATAAACTGTCAAACTGTCATCATTAATTCACTTCAGATGATTGTGACTAAAAAACTATTAGTTATTGTTTTTTTTATTTACTATCTTTTTTCTATCAATTTACTTTAAATTTCTATCTATCTATCTATCTATCTATCTATCTATCTATCTATCTATCTATCTATCTATCTATCTATCTATCTATCTATCTATCTATCTATCTATCTATCTATCTATCTATCTATCTAAATTATTTATAGGTTCTTGTCTATTATTATATCTAATTTCTACTAATAAAACTTTTAAAATAGTTTTTTATCAATTCACTTTATGTGATTATTTATTTACTCCTTCAAAATTTTTTATTTCAGACGTACTAAAATAACTAAAACTAATAATAATTCATTTTAAAAAAAACTATGAAGACATACAAAAATAAAATGACAAAAAACACAACAGAATGACTCAAACTTTTAGCTAAAATGAAAAAGAATACAGAAAATATCTAACTCAAAGTATTAACAAAAACTATATCAGTATCTCAGTGATATTAAAATAAAACAGGTGTGATCTCACCTGTAGCGATGCCGTCAAATAAAGAGAGGACTCTGATTGGCTGCCTCTTCTCTGCTGCTACTGGTGAATACAGCTTCAGCGGTTCCTGAGGAAGAGAAAGGACAGATTTTTATTTTTACAGTGGTCATGAAATGCATTTTTTTAAATTATATTTTGTTTCCTGAGGTTCACTTATAATGCTTGTATGTTTTTTAATGGAAGTCATAATTTACTTCTACCATGAATTCAGCCTTTGATTTGGATGCTCTATAAGAAGGGGTGTGTCTGCTGTAAGACTGTTATAATAATAATAATAATAATATGTTTTATTTATATTGTGCATTTCCAGTGCTCAAGGACACTTTACAGTAAAGATAGTAGAAAGTAAAGAAAAACAGCAATATAATAAACAAAAATATTAGACATATTAGAATGAAACACAAGAATGTTCATAGATCTGGAAAAAGGAGGCGGGAACCGACGAATATTTAAAGACAAAACTTTAACCCCTTAAGTGTCACGCTTTGGAATACAGACTTAAGGTTGGACTCTTTTTAAATAAGACAATCAGCATTTAATTGTAGAAGTGGAAATCATTTTAAAATATGAAAGTATCAAAAAATTATATAAGTTTAAATTACTTTTAAAGTTTAAAAACTTTTATTTTATTTTATGTAAATTAAATATTTTTCATAACAGGTTGGACTCTAAAATTGCTATAAAATTAAAGCCTTATGTCAAGTTCCAAATTTGAAGTTGATATTAAAAAAAAAAAAAAAAACAGTGGTATGTGAGATTGTATTTATGGCATTATACCACAAACAGCCACTGTGTTACAACCGAA